>NC_092579.1:32360165-32433329 GCF_037975245.1 Apostichopus japonicus
GTGAAATGTCTAGTATTGTTGTATCAACTACAGTAGTTACAGAATATTATTATAAAATGTAAAAAAAAATGTAAAATTTTTTGATTGCAATAGATTTACAAGCTATATTACAATGGAAAGACATGAAGGAAAAATTCATAAAAAAGATGACTTTAGAAACAAAGCTTAACAAACCTCAGTTAATTTGTTGTGAACGGTTGAAAAACAGCGTTATTAGGCCAGGCTGGATTTTTTTTGCCACTTTTAATTTGTAAGGGAACGACCCATTAATTTGCCGAGGTTCATCGGTTTAGAGTGACAAGACTATTTAGTCTAATACTTTAACCATTTAGCTGAGTTCCTCAGATCCAGCACAAAATCACAAAAAAGATATTTACCTGTCTCAAATGACATGTTTACAGTGGTAGTACAAATTTGTCAACTTTTGGATAGATGGTGTCTAATTTTCTTTCAATGGGTGCAAGGGTGTTGTTGTTTTAATATCAAGTTTAAGGAACATGCTTTGGTTGAGTGAGTTATTAGAATGTAAAGCAATGGGTTAACATTAACATTAAAGCCTGTTCTAGAAGAGCTGATAACATCATCAAGTTAGCCTTTAAAGGAACATACCGGAGGTTTAGCATATTTTAACGGTAAATAGCTTGGAACTGGATCAGCAATTAACCTTGTTCTGGTGGACTACGACATTATTGTGTCTAAAATTCAGCCTACATTTGTCATTTAGGTAGATACTGAAGAAGTGATGGATATGAAGTCATGCTGTCGAGGAAGGAAACTTTCTTTTACAATTTTATTAATTCTTATTCTCATTTCATTATCTGACAATAACATGGACGGAGAAATGTACTACATCTCAAACCTGCACATAATCAGAAAGCAAAGCCAGAATATTAAACTGGAGGGTGGAGTGGAGGCAATAAGTAAGTGTTTACTATTTTGAATACATGTGCTGAAAGTTTCTCCATTTTGTTTATCATTATATTGATGATAACACTAGAGTTTCTGTTAATGGAAAAAAAAAATGCCCAATATCTTTGCATTTGTGTAGCAAGTCAGTCAATTTCATAGCAAGATTTGCTCGGGTAAATGGAGCAACAGAGTTCGGAGTGGGTTTAGTGGTACTGGATATGTTTTGGTGGGGTTACAGACAAAATCTATTAAAGAGATGGGGAATCTAGGTCCCACCCCTGGCTGCATCCAAACAGCAAAATACTAAGTAACTAGGTGTTAATTTACACATAAATAACAGGTCTTTAATTGAGATGGAGAACAACACACAATAACTGCAATGTTCCTAAATATTCCACTAAAACCCGCCCCCCCCCCCTCCCATCCTCCCAGACCAATTCTCTCCTAGTCTCATTACGTGTAGGGTTTCCAGAAAGATCTGATCTGACTCGGCGTTAATTTTGTTACAAACTTTTTCAAGAGTTTCCTCTAAATATATTTATATTTATATCTCTGGGATTATAGGGAAAGATTATCACTGCACAGAACAAAGCCTTATTTGTCAAAACAAACGTGACACAATGCGCATACAATTTAAGGGAAACCCCCCCCCCCCCAAAAAAAATAATGCACAGTACCATATGGCAAAACTTATGGCAGGTATAATATTGTTTCCAATACACTAGTAACTGCACAGCTACTTTGATGATGGGTAAAAGAGCAATTTGCTTTGCGTGAATACTTATTCAGTTCTAGGAAAAAAGGAACGAGCTTGTTATCCTTACAATATTCACCCCCAAAAAATACTTTACACTAAATCTGAGGACGAAGTACATAAACTTGATGTATTCTTTATGTTATGTATTGCCTTATGTATCACTTGAGTGACTCTGAATGGCACAAGCTAGATTGTACCTGACTTGAAGGTAGTAGCTTTATCCCTTTGTGTCCTGTATATTTGTCTTGTTTGTGTCTTGTTTTGTGTTATGTATTGTTTTGAGCAGTACATGGTATGCATTCATTTCAGAGTTGGAGAATATTCCTCACTTGACTCCCAGGGTTTGAAAGGTACAGTTGTACAAGACTGGCTGTGTCATTTGTGGGCGTGGTGTGTTGGTTATTATTGCTGTTGTGGTAAGACCCTGTGAGGGCACTAAGTTGTATTCAGGCTTGTTGAGATGCTTGAAGCTTAGCCTGCGAGGCCAACATTTTATATGCAAAAAAACATATATTACTTATTGTCACCACCTGAGTTAATTTGACCAGTAACCGGTTCTGTGTGGATGTATCGTGGTGCCAGTCTGTACCTGGAGAGCAAGTCAAAGCCCAGTGAAGTAAGTCACATTATTTATCCTTGTTAAGAACATGTGGGGACAGGTGAACAGTGACATTTTGTTTATTGAAGTGTCACTGTTGTTGTGGGGGTTTGTATCCCGACCTAGGCAACTTTGGCTCTAGCCTAGGGGATATGTCAATAATACTTAGTAATATGTGTTACAAGATTATGCAATCAGGGATCACTTTAGAGAGGAGCATTGTGTCTTGGGGTATGGCATGATATTTCAGATACAGAGATTATGTTCTAGAATAATCCTGGCCATTGAAGCTGCCCTAGGGGTAGAGATAGTATGCATATAGTAAGTGTTGTATTGGAGCAGTTAGTGGGGGCATTATAGAATTGGGAGCCTTGTGATAATTTAGGACTTGGTGGTGGGTTTATGTAATTATTTATGTTGTTATGTGTTATGCATTTTCAATATCCCAAAGGGAAATTCACATCTGCAGGAAGGTTCACTGTGGTTAGGGTTCGTCTTACAAATACCCTCGGGATAATTCCAGAGCATGTATTTAGACAAAATACTAGTTAACGTATTTTGTACCCTGCAGTTCTCGACAATCAGCGGAGCAAGAGAGACAAGGGGTGCTGGCCTAAAGAGAAAGTAGCCCAAAAGACGGGAGCTGGTGAAACAGTGACAGCGACCTGAAGGTTACCAAACTTTTGGATTGAAATTGTCATTTGAAGATGTGAAAAGAGATCAAGTTTCTTAATTTCTAGAATTTCCTAATGCTATAATTCAATCATTCCCTAATTTGTGATTTATATGAAGGGTGTAATTTCATGAAGGGGTGTTTCAGTCGGTAATTGTATCACTATATTTTTCTGTTCTATACACCCACATGTTCGAGTTCTATATGAACGGGTGTTTCAGTCGGTAATTGTATCACTATATTTTTCTGTTCTATACACCCACATGTCCGCGTTCTATATGAACGGGTGTTTCAGTCAGTAATTGTATCAATATATTTTTCTGTTCTATACACCCACATGTCAGAGTTCTTTATGGAGTCAAGTACCTAGCTGTTATCCTCGCCTAAATTAACAAAGTTAGCATCATTCCCGTGTTGGTCAGGGGAACAGTGACACTTTAACCTTCGGAAAATTCCACTCTCCTCAACTCTGTTGTACTCCATCGCCTTCGGTAAGACTGAATATTACTAAGTGATATTCCATCATGGTTAGGGATACTTCTTTCCGGGGGTGGGGTGGGGATGGCGGAGACAAAAAATTTAACAACTGCACTCATTCAATACAAAAACTTGGCATCAATTCCATATAAGTTAGGTAACATTCTCGCTTGTGAACTACCATAAATAGAACATTTTCACCAAATTTAAACGTCCCTGATTTATGCTTGACATGATCCTGTTAAACGCGCTCGGGTTTATTTAGCAGCGAAGTAAATCTTTGTACGCAAGACCGACTCATTGGTTAGTTTTGAAATTCATTCCAACTTTCTTCGCACATGACCATATCTGTGACCCGCTCGCAAACAATAGTCCTACAACCCACTGTCTCCAGCATACTGCTACCAATAATTTTATACAATGCGAGCATCATATCCATCTTGTACTCTCAACGTACCAAACCCAAAAGGAAGAAACTTGAAAATGTACCTGGCTCTTCCTCCTTCTGTATGGCTTTATGAGACTGAACGACCCTTTGACCTAACATCTTGATCTCTGCTAACAGTCTCTTCACGGAATCCTCTGATTTTACTACGCTGTCCTTCAACGTCTAAGCAGAAAGAAGATGGATTAATAATCAATCATGCAAATATGGATTATTATACAACACCTAATTGTAGTCTGGTCATTTGATTGGTCAATTGCTTGTTGATTGCATGCAAAATCCGCTCTATTCCACTCTATGAAATAGAACCATGAGTTATACTTTTTTGGTAGCACTTTTTCAATGGTAAGAGAGCAGAGAAACCTGTCTGTTCAAAACAATCGGTTGCATGAGTGCATTTTACCCGTCTTAATATAATATGTTGCATAAAACAAATAATGAATGGTTTCCATTCGTGCAATAGTGCAAATATTTCATTCGTTGAAAGATGTAATTTGTTCCATTCAACTCTGCTGCGCCCGTTGAATGGAACATTCCATCTTTCAACTCATGAAATATTTGCACTATTGCACTCATAACCATTCAATATTTGTATAATAATCAATCATGCAAATATGGATTAATAATCAATCACGCAAAGATGGATTAGTAATCAATCACGCAAAGATGCATTAATAATCATCGTTGCTTACAGATTTCTCTTTTGTTATACAACCTACGGGGGAAATGAATTCCACCCCACCAAGATGGGGAATACTGTATTTTCACTTTCGTTAAATGACGTGTTAAATTTTTCCCCATAAGGTCTGTTCATACCACCGTCTCTTATGCTATTGTCGCGTTACAGAGCAGACGTCACTTACTCTTTTCGTTGGGATCTGGGTAGGAGTTGAAATTTAAGCGCCAATGAATGAGCTGGAGCTTGTGGATTAAACACCAAATGTTTCCTCCCCTACAGCAGTGGGTAGTTTCACTCAACATTCTATTAAACATGAAATGTAGTGTAAGCACTGAAACTTGAAATTTTCAACATGTTACATGATGTTGCATGTTAGTCGCAATTTAACCTTGCATCTCATGATATCAAACACTAACATGTTAGGACAGCCCTTGAACAAAGCAATTAAACATACATTAAAGTAATGAAACTATACTCAAATTGACAGTTGAATGATCCATTAATTAATAGTTTTGTCATCTCACCTTCATTCTGCCATGGATTGCTTCATTAGTCATCTTAATTCCTTGCATACCTTGAAGGTAGCCATCTTTATCAATCATATCTCTCCTGAAACTTGCCTAATAAACTCCCTTGTTATGGGATCTTAGCATCTATTAAGATTAAAACATAAGACAAGATGGCAATCTATGGTACTCATCTCTTTTATGATGGAATGGATCTACAATGAACTTTGACCTTGACCCTAAACAACTGCATAAGTTCTAATTTAAAATTTGTCTCATTATAGTCAACATATCTGTGGTTTAATGACTTTTTCCAACATGCTGACAAGCAGAAAATGGCTACACTTTCTGGGTATTTGACCTTTCACCTATGACATTTAGACAATCACCAAAGATCAAGTTTACAGTACATGGTCAGGCACCTACCCACCAAGTTTGAACCTGATCGGACTAACAGTCTAGGACACACTCTTTTGCACAATTTAGACCAATTTTAACTTTAACTCAATTGACCCGTTAACTACAAGCCTAAACAGCTAAATCTGTCTTGCTTTAAACTTTGTCTCTTCATTCTCTACATATAATGTGGTTTAATGCCTTTGTCCAACAAGTTGGCATGCAGAAAATGGCTAAAAACTAATTTTTAGATTTCTTGACCTTCAACCTCTTTGACGTCATCAATCGCGCAGGCATGAGTTACCTGTAATATGGTCAGGCTCCCACCCACCAAGTTTGAACTCGACAGGACTTGGGGTCTAGGAGGAGTCTGCGACATACTTAATTTTGCTCACTCACTCACGCACACACGGACACGCACACTCACTCACTCACATTTTTGATGTGGAGTGAAGTACATTATCTCATCTCCCTATTCATTACATGAAGGGAGATGAGATCAAAACAAACTCAACACAAGGTTACAAACAGTTCTGCTTTACAGCAAGAAATAGATAGTGGTCTACTTTAAAATGCACTGTGCAGTTTTCAGTACAGTCAACTGTTTAGAGTGTAAATTTAAAAATCATATCGTTTAAGCAGCTTGTTTTAGCTGCCCACCCCTCCTCCACTCACCCCCACCCCAAATTGACTTCTATTTACCTTCCCAATCCTTTACAACTTGAGATAGTTTAAAATATCGTTACCAAGATACAGCGTTACCTTTCAACCAGTTACATTTATGGTAAGCAAACATTCGGTTTGGGATTATCCAATAACTTGTCTCAATACATTGCATTTACTTTTCCCAGTCAGTTTCTTATTTTTGAATTGTTTTACAAAAGAATAAAACATAGATAATATGTTGCCAGCTGACAAAACCTTGCTTAAAATAAAACATGTTTAGAGAGTGAAACTTACTTATGACTGGTTAAAATGTCCCTGTAACTATCGCTACCACTGGACTCCGTGTTCAGAGATGAGCCATGCTTGTACTCGGACTGAGCCGTATCTCCTAAATTTTCTATAGCGACCTTTTGTTGGGAGAATAAACTGCAGCGGAAGATGAAAGAAAAGAGAACCAACAATGTAGACAGACAGAGGGTGAAAGAAGAAACTAGAGCACCAATGGTGCAGAAGCTCATTCCTTTTCGAGCTTAAAAATGTAGGGCCCACAAAACTTTATGGCCCACCAAATTTCAGGCCATTTTTCAGATTCCACCAATTTTGGGCCCATGAGGGATAACCCCCCCCCCCCTCCCTCCGTTAGCAGAATCCTGGCCACACCACTGGCTATAATTCCTATTTTCCCCCTTTAAATCCTATTTTACCAACTCTCTCAAACAATACCACTGACCTACCCTATTAAACTTTCTCCCCTCTACCTGAGCAGACCTGAAGCACACCTTGCCAACATTTTGGCTGGCTGCCTATGGCGGGCCATCAGTCTCAAATCATTGGAGATCGACTTATACCGATTTAAATCGACATATACCAGTTTCCTTCGACATATACCAGTTTCCTTCGACTTATACCAGTTTCATTCTACATATCATCGATTTAAATCGACATATACCAGTTTCATTCTACATATCATCGATTTAAATCGACATATACCAGTTTCATTCTTCATATCATCGATTTATTTTACTTATCATCGATTTAATTTGGAATAGTTAATGAGCTAAATCGATGATATGTCGATTTAAATAGGTATATGTCAATTTGAGACGCTAGAAACTGGTATAAGTCCACGGAAATTGACTTCTACCGATTTAATTCGACATATCATCGATTTAAACTGGTAGATGTCGATTTAAATGGACATATCATCGATTTATTTTACATATCATCGATTTAAATCGATGATAAGTAATATAAATCGATGATATGTAGAATAAATCGATGATATGTCGATTTAAATTGACATATACCAGTTTCATTCTACATATCATCGATTTAAATCGACATATACCAGTTTCCTTCGACATATCATCGATTTATTTTACTTATCATCGATTTAAATCGATGATAAGTAAAATAAATCGATGATATGTAGAATAAATCGATGATATGTCGATTTAAATTGACATATACCAGTTTCATTCCACATATCATCGATTTAAATCGACATATACCAGTTACTATCGACATATCATCGATTTATTTTACTTATCATCGATTTAAATCGATGATAAGTAAAATAAATCGATGATATGTAGAATGAAACTGGTATATGTCGATTTAAATCGATGATATGTAGAATGAAGCTGGTATATGTCGATTTAAATCGATGATATGTAGAATGAAACTGGTATAAGTCGAAGGAAACTGGTATATGTCGAAGGAAACTGGTATATGTCGATTTAAATCGGTATAAGTCGATCTCCAATGATTTGAGACTGATGGCCCGCCATAGCTGCCTACATACCTCAGGCTCAAAGACTTCTAAGAATCGGCAAGTGCTGATTGGCTGTAGGGCTCTCACGCTTACAGTTCAACAGTTAATAACAACTCCCAGTCCTGCTTTAATTCCACTAACAGCCTCTGCAGAGCTTAACCACAAATGTAAACAAACACTGCAGATACTGGGAGACAAATTAAAGGAGATTTTTTTAAACAATGGGGATTAATTGTAATTAATTAACTTTTGACCAAAAATTATTAGGCATCACCTTATTCATACACAATCCAACAATCATCAGTTCAACTTTGAATATGATCCATCAAAATCTTGAGGAGATTGAGATATTTGAAAATATTACAAAGAATGACCCCCGATGACCCCCTAAATGACATTTGACCTCAATTTTCCAAACACTCCTCGTAACTCCTATCCCGAGGAACGTTGTGACTATCACTATCACTGGCCATACACTGTACGAACAGGAGCAATTTGAAAATATTGGGCCGGGGCCCGGGACACAAAAGACCCCTAGTTGATCTTTGATCTGAAATTCATGAACACCCTGAAGGTAAAACTTCCATAGTACTATCGTGACAAACCCTCAACATTGTACCATGGAATCTGTAGGAGAAGAAGCGTTTTGTGTATTTCCACAAAATGGCCCATTACGGCCCACAGGTGACCTTTGACCCCATATTTCGGACCATCTCTGATGGCCCTATACCCAATGGTCCTTGTGTCCAATTTTCATGAAATTCCATCAAACGTTGTGCGAGTGGGAGCGGTTTTACCAATTGTTGACGGATAGAGTGATAGAGTGATAGACGCCGCACTGTAACAATAGCTCACACCAGCATGCTGGTATGAGCTAAAAACCAAACACACTCAATGAATGTAAAAATATGTACGTCAGGAAGCAGGTGGATGGCAAAATACCTCTTGCGGTAATGAGCTTAAAAATCATCCATCACTGATAGCAACAACTGCGGTATGCCTTTTAACCCTTTCAATGCCTTAGGTGCTCTCTTGATCATCCTACAACTTTATCATCAAAGTCAGGGCTCTAAGATTGTCCAAAACTCCAGCAAAATTTGTGCCAAGAGCCAGTAAATATTGAGCAGCTGCAGGAAATGTTAAGGTTTTGATGTACAGTTTTCAAAAAACCACTGAAAAAAAAGTTGCTCTTAAAATTCTGTCAATTCTACCTGTTTTTTCTCACTCTGGAAACCATGCGCCTTGGTGCCTTTTCACAAGTGTATGTAAATAGCCTTGTTTTCCTACTAAAACTACAAAGTTGCCGTAGTGCCCCTGCTATCTCAATGAAAATCAAAGACAATTTCTAATTCTC
Organism: Apostichopus japonicus; assembly: GCF_037975245.1. Taxonomy (NCBI): domain Eukaryota; kingdom Metazoa; phylum Echinodermata; class Holothuroidea; order Aspidochirotida; family Stichopodidae; genus Apostichopus; species Apostichopus japonicus. The sequence goes on from NC_092579.1 coordinate 32,369,400, forward strand.
TCCCTCGAAATAGTGGCTGTGCCCCTCCGGATTCTTAATGAGGGTACATTATAATAAGCTGGGTACTTAGGTAAAAACTGCAATTGCTGATTCAAGGCACCAAACTGCATTAAATAAAAGCTTTCAATATATAAATATCTCTGCATCCTACCCTGTTAGTTTCTGTTACAGCTTATTGTTGCTCCATTTACTGATACTGTTTATATAATAAACTACTTATTATCGACTTTTGTTTTCCAAAATATTCTATTTTGATTATTCACGTGTGCAATTACTCCACTGTAATGTTCAACTACAGTAGTAGCAGTGTGGTCTAACAGTTGAATGTTAAATGGATTCCAGAGGGGTGAGAAAGGTAGGGATTTGGGACAGGTACAGTGACAGGACTCACATGAGTAAGGATTGGGGAGTACAACAAATACAGCCCATCATATATGGAGGGACTACGCCTACCTGCGGAAAGAAATATGATGTTTGTCCAGACGAAGGACAGATTTATACTCTAAACTTGACAACTTAGGGAAAAGGGCAGTAGAACATTTGAAAGAGCTGTTTGCATTAGAAAATAAAGAAAAGTCTATGAAAACCTCCAAAATTCTGGAAGGATACAACAGCTCCTGAAACCCTACTTCTCTTGTCCCTTGCATCATTGTCCCTGCACCCCACCCCCCCCTCTGTCCTTTCACTGCAAATCGCATGGATGCATTCACTAAAATGCCGCTACTTCGGCCACGTACAGTAGCCGGATAGATTTATAACAATCGAGATATAACATCGAGTTATAAAAAAACAAACACCACCTTTGTTGTTCTACTCCACCTTTTGACCTTTTGACATTAAGTATTCCCATATTGACATTAAAAAAAGATGCCTCCCAATAATAAAGTTGGTGTGATTGCCATCAGAAATGTTTGAAAGGATAATTTCTAATCAATGTGGGGTGTTTTCAAGCCACAGCAGCGCAAAGTTTTGGTATTTTGGGGTCTAATCATTAAGTGTATTAAAACCATAAATTACCAGCGTTTGTGAAAAGTACACTCTTGAGTCGGAAAATAAATGTGAGCAACCATTTCTTGTGAGATATGACGTGTCAAGTGTACCCAAAAAATATCAGTTTTTTTTTACTCATTAAGTAAGATAAAGAAAGTGATGAGTATTATTTTTTTTCAAGTTCGGTTTTAAGGATATCACTTTGACGTCTGCATGATTAGCAATACATATTTCAATTTGGAATATTTTACTCACATTCATGGCATATCAGCCAGTGGCGTAGGAAGGTACTTTTGAGTGGGGGGGCTGAAGACGGATGGCTGGCCTGGGGGAGGGGTCTAAGGGGAGGGGTGTCCCCCTCCCCTTTGGACTTTTTTTGCATTTCCAGGTGGCCTCAGATGCAATTTGGTGCAATATAGCACACTTCAACCCACCCACTCCATTTTGTATATAATTTTGCATTTTCACCTGGCCTTAGATGCTATTTGGTGCTCTAAATGAGATTTTTTTCTCATTTGGAAATGAAAAAGGGGTTTTCTGACTTGCGAAGCGGGGGGCGGAATGATACTTCCGCCCCTCCACATTTTTCACTGGGGGGGCTGGCGCCCCCCCAGCCCCCCCGGTTCCTACGCCCTTGATATCAGCACACGCAGTCCAAGAGTTAACACATTAACGTCTTCATGAAAGCCATACGGTGTAATGGTTCTGACACAACCAAACTATTGCCACGTGCTCATGCATGCCTCGCATACCTCATTAATATGGACGTTTCTTGTTTGCATTATTCATCAAAGTCAGTTAACCATAGCGATGCAGCCGTTGAAGATTTTACTGAAGGCTTTCGTATATGGAATGCAAAAAGGACCACAGCAAGCATATACTGCTACTAATGGCATGTACTTCTACTAATTTGAAGTGTACTAATTTGACATGTACTACTACTACTACTACTAAAGTCATGTGTGCTACATCTAAATTGACACGTACTACTACTGATGTCAATACTATATATATATATATATATATATATATATATATATATATATATATATATATATATATATATATATATATATATAAATATATATATATATATATATATATATATATATAAATATATATATATATATAGCGGGAGGCCCGTGGTTCGAATCCCGGTGGAGGCTGAAAGTTTTTTCACTGTTCTTGATTTTCCAACTCATTACGATTTTCATTTATATAAATATATATATATATATAAGTATATATATATATATATATATATATATATATATATATATATATTATTTATTTATTTATTTGTTTGCCACAAAAGTACAAAGTGGAGGAAGTCTTCCATATATATATATATATATATATATATATATATATATATATATATATATATATATATATATATATATATATATATATATATATAATATACACATTTTGTACTTCTCATTCAACTGCCAAGTATTGCTGACGAAGGTCCCAGGGGGGACCGAAAATTCCAATAGATTTTCTAAAACTTGTCAATTATGAGTCATATCTTATTTCTCTGGTTTTCTCTAACAATATATATATGTATATATATATATATATATATATTTATGGTAGTTCGTGGAATAGTGACCCATACTTTATTACAGATACAACATGAACTACTCGGGCAAGAACATTCCTTTGCCATCAACTAGAGAATACTTGAAAAGACTGCTAGAGGTGACAGAGAAGCTGATAAATGGATGCGATGGAGAGCATTATATATCCTGGCCGACACTGACACCGATGCGGAAACGAGTGACACCAGCCGTGACGAGGACAACACCGCCACCACCGATGCAAATGGGCTAAAATCCAGATGCGTCCCCCCACAAATCCTGGAGTTGGTCTCATTCCAGTCCGAAATGCTGGAAATGGTCGAGAACATTAAGTTCAAGGAAGTGATGGAGAAGTTCCTGTCCAACCTCAAGAAGGACATAGAAAACATCACACCCTCTAAAGAAATCTTCGTAGAGGCAGACAAAACCAGGAACATGTACAAGATGGACCCCGCCAAATATGGTGGGTTGCTAACTGTAAACATACCTCAGAAATACAAATATGCAGACCGCAACACCGCCACCGAAATAGACAATGAATACACAAGTCTAGCTGACAAATTAAAAATAGGTAAGGAGCAGCAATGGACTCGTAATAGTTAACGTTTATTACAATATATATATCTATAATATATATATATAGATAAATATATATCTATAATATATCTATATATATATATATCTATAGATATATATATATAGATATATATATATATTTATATATATATATATATATATATTTATATATATATATATATATATATATATATATATATACAAGCAATGCCGTTTTATATTCAGATTACTCATACACCTCGTGTATATAGTTTATGCATGACATATTTGTATATCATATATTTATAAATAGTAACTAATGTATATGTTACTATTTCATTAAATATAATTTTGTCCGGCATGGCTTTCTGTATGATGTTGTAACGTTCGGCAAGCTCATAAACATATTAGACACTGGTTTTCGTAGGTGGGAATATACAAATGTATGGACCGGGCGGCTGTCAGCAGTGCAGGAGGAAGCACATACAAATCACTTTCACCCACATAGGGCCCCGCTAGTAACGCAGTAAATACACATGATGTGAGGAATCTGCGCGCAACTATTAAATCAGCATCATTTCGAGCGTGAGCAAATAAGATTTATTTGTCTCTGGTTGAAAGGTTAGCAGAGCTTGTCGCAAAACAAGTTTTGAAGGTCGTCACGAAAAATAAGTTTCAAGGTTGAGCCTGAACTTAAGAAGTGTTTCAAAGTTACTTGTTAGGCTCACTTTATTGTAAGTTGGGCCCACTATTAGTATCTGTCAAATGCAAGTCGGGTCTCCAGCGTAACGTTGCAGCATTAAATCGCTCCTCGTGATTATTTCAGATTTCAGAGAGCTGTTTGGCAATGATATAGTGTGAGTTTACAGTATTAAACTGTTTACCTATTTTAGCCATGTATATCCTACCATGCAGTCACACAGTGTCTGTATAATGTCTTCTTTCTCTGTCATTAGGCATTCTTTCTGCTTTCAGTCTTCCCTCAAGCACTAGTAGCAGCCTTGGAATTTTGAACTTCTTTGGCCATTAATTCCTATTTTAATAGTAAACAAACAAAACACACTGTTGATTCTTCATAGTTTCAACTTACCAAATATAGTTTCTGTGATTCAACTAATGACATTCCATGCTGACCAAATGATTGTAAAATAAAAGTACTAACAAGTTATTAAATTGTTTGTTAACAGGTGTTGGACTTCTGAAAATGTTTATGATTCTTATGCGGTCAAATAAAATGTCCTTCACATAGACACACAATATTGCCCAACCAATTGCTGAATACTAGTCGGCATGATAAAAGGGTCTGTGGTAGTATACACCTATTAAATGCCCCAATACTAGTGTTTACACGGGTCCAAAAATCGGGAACCGGGTACCCAAGAGCCATTACCCGTCGGGTATCCGGGTACCCGGAAAAAAATTGTTTTACCCTCGAGTATCACAATTTTCAAGAAATGACATATTGGATGCCATAATAAATGAATCATATTCTCTACTGACAATGTTTTCATGTTCAAAAACGTAGGTGTAAGATAAGGTATAAAACCTTCCTCAATAATTTCTATTTGCTATTGTTTCTTTCATTAACTTGTTAATAACTTCATATAATTAACATTACTACTAACATCGCACTGCCGTCGCGGCTTTTGCTTGCTCTCCACGTCTATTGATCTCACCATATAAATATCCAATTTAGCTCGTAAACAGTTGTTACTACTACTATCTATTAGGCAGGCCCAGGGTTCGCATTAGCCGCGAGATTGTGCGATTCGCACAATTTGATCGCATTTGGAATAAACGATTAGTAAACACTTTAACAGCCACTTGCGATTATTATTTTTTAGTTATCCCGTCTATAATCCGTAAACATCTCATAAAATTCCTTGTCAGCCTTTCCTTCCATGAAATAAACGAATGAATAAATAATAATTTCTTCCACATGGTAGCCAAACACCACACCACACTGAGTCAATGAGAAATCTAGCTAGGCCTAACCATCTGTTTATTCGCTGAAATTGTGACGCAGTTATAAGATATCCATGGAGTACATTCGTTATTGCTGTTATCTTCGACACATGGTAGCCTAACACCACACTAAGTCAATGGGAAATCTGCCTAACCATCGATTTGCGATTTTTTTTTATTTTTATTTTTATATCACACTACGGAGGATGCGGGTAATAAATTAGGAACCGGGTAGTATGGCGTCGGGCGGGTACCCGGATAACCTGTGCAAACACTACCCAATACACACTAAATCAAAAAGTAATGTGATCCCTTAATCTATTTAGCTCTCACAAGCTAAATGCAACCAATAACTGGATAGCTGACAAGTTGACCATTCATAGCACCCTCAAGTTTCTATATCATAACCATGCAGATTGCTTGTTTACTATGAGAGACTGAAGTTTTCCTCACTTGTAAACAAACCTCTTTACTCAGCAGAAATCAATTTCTGTATGCTGTTCCAGGGAAGCCTAAATTGGTCTAAACTTACCTCAACTGACCAAATTTTTGTATCACTTGTACTCTCTTTCATGCTCCTTAACATCCCTGCCAAGAAAACACCAGACACTAATTGATAACATATCAAGAAATTTGTTCTCCTGTTGCTTTTTCTGAATGAGAACACTTGTGGTGGATTGATGTAAATGCTAATATGAGTATGCCATCTTAACTAAAAATTGAAATTTTTAGACTCCACATTAAACCTCTTTTAATGATTGTTTGAGAAGTTGTGACTTACACCCACGGACGTGGCTAGAAGGGGGGGTGGGTGTGGGGTATGATTACAAAACTTGGTATGATTTTGAATACTCCAAAAAACATGCCTAATAGAACTACCGTCATAGGCGTAGGGGCCCAATATGATTTGGGGGGGGGGCTGATCTGGGAAAATATAACCTAAATTGTTCGAGTTTCGCGTGTTACACATGTCAATGTGCATATCATATAGGCATGCACAGGTTTTTACATCGCATGCCAATAACATACAATCATATGCTGTGTAATTATTACCATTCCATATTGGTTAGAATTATTGGGGAAGTCAATACAATATTTATGGTAATAATAATATCAGTTTAACCATTGAAAAACACATTGCAAATTATCTTTCTTTCAGTAGGTAAAAAACATTTGGTTGGGGGAGGCTAATAACTTTGTGAAGTGAGCGCCTTTGTGGCACCTATTCCTCTTGCAAACTTAGATATGAAGAATTTGTGGGACTTGGCTTAAAGGTTGTGTTTGGATGCATTCTCTGAAGATACTGTAAGCTCTGGCCCATCTACAAAGGTTTAAACCAAGAAGCAAACCTGGCAAGAATCCTTCAGAACTAAACATTGCACGGCAGTCAGGCTTGCATCAGATGTAGATCGGTTCAAGTGCAGCTCATAGAATGCTCAGCAGCATCTCTCTTCCAAGTCCCGCTGTCAGTACACTACAAAAGTCAGCCAACCAGTTTGGACCTGCAATAGAAGAAATGAATGAAAATGATATATCAGAAAAGGGGTGTATAAAGAAGACACTGCAACTGCATGGCCTCTCAAAAGACTCTCCAGTTTTTGCAGAATATGATCGTCAATATCATACGTGTCTGCTTAATGCAAAAAGTAAGACTCCATTTGTTCGTGCAAGCCAATAGAGAGATGTAATTGTTGAGAATGTCACCATTGATAAATTTAATTTTGATTACAATCACAGTAACAACTGTAACTTAATTGGTGAAATGAATAGAAGAAGGGGTCACAAGTTGCAATGTCCAGTCCATGAGGGCTGTTCAGTAAAGATGCCAATGTCAAAGATGAACAGAATGGTGGAAAGATTTGTGCATCCAAATTACTTACTGGTAAGAACCCACTAAAGGAGAAGTGCCTAACAACTGATGCTGATGGCAAGGCATGTAAAGGGTTCACTGGTACAATGGCTGCAGCTACTCATTCTGAAACAGAGAACCATATGCTGTTAGACCAAGTTCACCTACTCAAGTCACTCTGCAGGGCACTGGCTAAAGCAGTACTCTCCTCTGATATGTTACCTGCACAAACTGTGACTAGGAAGCACTTGATACAAAAGTGCATTGCAGAGGACTTGACCTGCCTTGTACTGGCAGAGGTGACTACTTGCAGGAATTAAAGCCCTCAAATACGACCACTGCAAAGTTATGAAGGCTTTATCAACATGTTAAGACTGCCTTGCAAAGTGCTACATTGGAAATCATTCACATTGCCCGAAGCATTCATTTGTATGCAAGAGGGGCAGGAAGTACACATTTCCATTCATGCCAAATGCTACAAAGAGATCTCTGCTAATATCCCACACTGATAGCACACAACTACAGTACTGATTTCGCTTAACTCCCGTTGCAAAAAAAGCAACGATCGATAAAAAAGGTTGAAAATCGATAAAAAAAATTTGAAAATCGATAAAAAACAAATAATTTCATTAAGATTTAGACTACTGCGGGCACGGTTGTCAACTTAGTTTCAACGAAATTTCCACGAAAGTTATCGCGATCAACAACGGCAAAGGCAATTCTAGACATATCAAGGTTGTGACCTACGTTGAATCCTTAGTGTAACTACAGCCGTTTTCAGACTATACCAGAAGTGGCTGAGGAATATTACAAATGTTACAAAAGTTTGATTGTATATAAGACAGAGTAAGTTCTGTACTAGGTGTTTGAAAAATTATTTGGCTAGGATAATAAAAAACTGGTCTTGGTCGATCGTAACAAGTACTTAAGTTAAAGGCTAGTATTAAACTAAGATAAGTTTAAGTAACTCACCAATGAACGCAGCGTCAGAAAACAAGAAATAAAAAAAAAATTTACACAATGAAACAGTCGTAGCTGGATATCAAAGAGATCTTTTTTTCCAATAAATTCCTGTGTTACTTGACGTACTACAGTACCGTTTACCGCACTCACTTTCAAACCAAAAAATCTCCCCCCGGCTTCAATGCACGCAAAATAAAAAACATCCTGTTATTTTCCCCCTAACCCAGCTACTGTAAGTTGCCCGCGAATGCAGACGAACTGCCCTGGTAATTAAGGTCGCAGCCTGGGTCTGGGCCACCTACAGTATGCTGCTTACATGTGCATTCCCTACCCTGGATATCTCCAGCGACCAAACTTTTTTGAGAGGCCTAGTCCAATCATAAACCTGGCTTTGTCAATTCACGCCTACCATCTGTTAATTAGCATAGTATTTATCTTCGTGGGGGGTTTAGCACTGCAGAACCTTTGGCTGGCTTACTCTAGAAGCAAACATTATTTTGCCCCTACTATTCATAATGGAATGGAAACCTGTGGAAAATGAATATATTTTCATTGCTTATTTGAGTATTGTATATTGGGAAGAGCTGATCAAACATTACTGGGGAGGGCTTTCAACTGGCCTGACGGCATGTAAATTTAATTTAATGAGAAGGGGGTTTTTATGAGTCTCCCGGTATGCGTCACATGAGAAGTAAATGTTTTGTCTTTCGGTTTTATCATCATTTTTCAAGTGGAACAGCTCATAAAATCATATCAATCAAATATCCTTCCTTAGTTTTACTAATCAGGAATGTTTGACAAGGCATGCAATGCATCGTTCGAAAATGTAATTTTAAACTAGAATTGAAAATGAACAACATAAAACAATATCTGTGAAGCGTGTGGAGCACAACTTTGAATATTTGTTGTGAAAGAAAACATCATGAACAATGTTTACTGCATAAATAAATGTTGCGGAACTGGTATGGAGAAATTACGTACTGCAGCTTACGTCAGAGAAGCTCATAAATGACACAGGTGGATAGAGCACATCAAAATCCCTACGCAGCTGACAAAAGTCGATATCTCCTTCCGTTTTCGAGTTATAGGCGATTTTGTGTTTTTGCGATATGGTTTTCAGTATATTTTCATTCAATAAAGTCGTTTTTTTTGTGTGTGTTATAAGGGTGTGACCTAACAGATATTTCACTAACCATTTAACCGTATAACCTGCCGGTAGGTTAAACTTTTAAACGCTGTTTCCCGATTGCGGCTTTTTCGACGTAATGTCTCTCAACTTTTAATGAAAATAGGACATTATGAGTACAATAATTAAGGTTTTTTTTTTCCAAAAAGTAGCACTTCAGGCAACAAGACAATGATCAATGTATGTTAATTACTAATTAGGCCCAATAATATTGCCAACATTACGTGTCATAATTTCTGAAAAGAATAACACACCTGATCAGTATATCGTGGTCTTCAGAAGTTCAGATCACTGAATTTATATAACTCGGCCTTCGGCAACTTCGTAACTTTTGAAGAAAAAAACAATATATTTGTCTATCTATCACAAGATTTTAAACAAAAACTCGCCTAACTTAGCAAACTTACCCACCTTTCCTGCTTACTCATTAAAAGTCATGTTTAGAAAACAAATTACGCACGCACGTGTTGTGGGATGGGTTGTAGCAGCATTTTCTTTCTCTTGTGTCACATACATGATACAGTACTTTACATTTGATACAACAGTTTCTTCAACAACAGCTTCCCAAAATTGGTGTTGCAATAGGTTAAATTTTAACCGGGCAGTGCAGTACCATTCATAATTTGCATATTACACCAAAATTTACACTCAGCGTCCAGATGGCGGAAGAATGTAACATCATGTTCAATGTGTTGTGTCGTTCTCATGGTGCGATGAACTTGGGCAAGTTCAAATGTCAATGACCTACTTATGTTCTATGACCAATGTCAGTGGGAATTATGTGTGTAAAAACTCGAATTTTTCCAAGTGTTATATATATATAGAAGTTTTACGTAAGCGGAGCAAATTTTGGGGCGGCTCTTTGATTGTGAGGAAGCACTTACCTAAGCACCAATATTTGTGAAAAATATCGTAAGCTTTATCATTTTCATTCATATTCTTTTATGTTTGCCGCAATCCCGCCCGCAATGCATGCACAGTATAATACCATGTGTGGAAAAAATGGCTGTATACGTGCGGACCTGAGAGAGCAACTGGCCTTGTGTTGTTAATGTTATTACGATACTTTCTAGAACGACCATTTGCGTCTTTTGGCATCGACATATTTTCACACAGGATTTCACCATGCCATTGATCGATGTACACGGGTGATATATGTCGCAAATATAAACTGAGAAGACGAATTGACGACACTATCATGAGCTCGTGACTATTGGCCTACTACTATAGTTATATTGAACACATTATTCATGCCTAAAACATCGTTTTTCTGTTTTTTATTGATAGTTTGCAGTACATTACTCAGTTCTTTACATATTTTTAAATAATTTTCATGTTTAAAATGTATTTGATTTTTTTTTTTAATTTTCCGTTTATACAGTTTGTGATTTTCTAAACTGATAGTGCATTTGCGGCCGGTTAAACGGTTAATCGTTTAAACGGTCACACCCTTAGTGTGTTATCTTGTTCGGAAATGATCCGAAATGAATGTAATAACTGTTAAGTTTTTCCACTTCTGGTATAAAATTATTCCATCAAAGTTAACCTGAGTAACATGTCTCATGCCAAATCTATACTAAACAAAATAGAAAAAATAACAAGAGAAAACGCATTTTTGAAAAATGGAAGCGTCCTAGCAGAATGGGCGGGGCATCTTTATTTTGCTTCAAGTAACTGCTTCAAGTGTTTTCGCTCGGAAACAAAGTTTCACACTTCAACTCTTATAAAAAACCAAATTTACATCTCTTAAAAATAACTATTTTTTGCAATCTGCAAGTAAACCAAGTTTATTTATGTCCATTCATTGTTATTTAAATGGTTAAACAGCACTCCAACTTATATGGAAGGGTGCCTCGTGGTACATAGCGTGTACTGCAACCTCCAAGATAGCCTGGCAAAGTTAAGACTTATGTCACTGTGTTTGGGGTTCAGTCAGAAAATGTCCCCCGTCAGTTTTACTACATGTTTCTTTGAGAGTTACTACTCATGCAAGCCTGAGAATGCTTTCAAACGACTGTACCAAAGTCTAATCGATACTAATAAACGAAGTTACGCGATTTCCGACGTTTCGCGTAACCACATATTGACCTTTTATTTCGTTTAAAAAAGAATTTCAAAGCATCGTTGAAAATTCCACGTAGGAAATGATTGAGATCACCAATCGTTAAAATTCGTTGAATTTCGATAAAAATCGGCAAATTTCGATAAAAAACGAAGAAATTTGTATATTTTCCTTTTAACAAATTTCAACGGGAGTTAAGCGAAATCAGTACTGTAAATGAAATACCTGAGACACCCACCTGCAGCAAACGTTTATGGTCCACTCAGTTTCAGACTTCCACTCAAAAAGCAGAGGTAGTCAATAATGCTTTCGAGTTTCCAATCCAAAACATAGCACAAGCATTTCACGCAACAGTCAGTACAGGGACCACAGTGCCACAAACATTACAAATAAAGGGCCTGAAGAGTCCATAGCCAGGAAGATGGAAGCTGCAGGATTAGAGGTGAGCTCAAATAGTCTATGTATCCAGACTCTGAAACAGATGCAAAGGAAACAACAGTATGATAGACTATATAACAGAGGCAGAGCATACAGAAGGAGGAGAGCACAACTCAGAGAGAGAGAGAGTACAAGCTACATGGTAGAACTAAAAACATAAACCAGTCCAGTGATTGATAACATATCAGAAAAGATGTCTCCTGTTGCTTTTTGGCACTTTTTCTGAAGAAGCACACTTGGTACGGATTGATATAGATGCTAATAGGAGTATGCCAGCTAAAGTAACAGTTGACATTTCTAAAATCCACTTTCAACCTCTTTTTATGATAGTTTCAGAAGTAATGACTTATATCATTTTTGTTTATCTCTGTCTATTGTGTGAATCTTCATATGGTGTCTCACACATGTTGTACAGTCTATATGAATAATGCAGTACTGAACTTTAAACAAGTGAGAGCCCAATGGTTGACATATTCCCTAGTGTGATTAGAAGTCATTCCATCAGCATGGCTGGCATCTACTGAATGTCTAAATTGTTCTTGGGTCCACACAATGTGTTTTAAGCACAGTCCCTCAGTTGGTGCTACTTATCCCCTCTGGTGGAAACTTGACGCAAGTTGGCCTTCTTCCCTCTGAAAATTTGATCACTCCCTGTATCGAGTAAACTCTGGCCCTAAAATGAAAGAGAAAAAGTTACTTGTTACTTTGGCACTGCTTTTCAAAGGTATTTTGTCAGATTTTGTTGCGAAAACTACTCAGGAGACCTATGTTCTAGCTGTGACCAGATCTAGAATGAGGGCGCTGTTCAAGCAACATTCCTAAATCGTTGTAGTAGATCATATTGACTAGTTTCTCAGTGTAAGTCTTGTCTTGTATCATTCTATGTGCAGCTATTCAACTGCTTAGACTTCCAATAAATGCTTATAACCATTTAAGCATTTGTATACAAACAAACTAGTGAATAGGTCACTGGAATTTTGTTGAACTTTGAGGATAAAAAACTGATTATTATTATGAAGAATGGGTACGGTCATGTACCTCACAACTGATGCTGATGGCAAGGCATGTAATGGATTCAGTAGAACAATGGCTGCAGCTTATCATTCTGATGTAGTACACCTCGTCTTCGTCTTCGATACGGTGACACATCCGCAAAAAGGGACAATATCTCACCACACACACGTCAAGAGAGTAATTAATTAGATCTGACCCGAGTACTGATATAAGTGACAGGATTCACAGAACCACTGGAACTACTAATGAGGTCTGAAGGCAGACTATTCCAATCCCTAATTGAATTTGGAAAAAAACTATACTTATAGCAATTGGTACTGGCATACAGTTGGCAGAAATGCATATCGTGCATGTTCCGACTCCTACGCAGAGGCTTTCTTAGGCAGTCAATAGGGATCTGAGCCTGACCATAGATGCCCTTAGCAAATAAGATGATTCTACTTTGTCTGCGCCTCTCTGCCAAGGGCACCAGGTTTAGGTCCCGTAACAGAGATGAGACAGAGCCAGGCTCTCTTGAATAATCTGAAGCGATGAAACGGGCTGCACGCCTCTGAATGTGTTCGAGGTTGTGCTGCAAGAAAGCTTGGTGGGGATCCCAGACAGAACTGGCATATTCCAATACTGGCAGGAGGAGACCTTTATATGCAGCCAATTTTGCATCCTTCGAACAAGGGGATAAGTTTCTACAAAGAACTCCCAATATCCTATTTCCTTTGTTACACACATTTTGAATATTTTTTCCCCAGTTGAGATCTGAAGTGATATGAATACCCAGATATTTAATACAATCAACCTTAACCAAGTGAACCCCATTGAGCATGTAATTGAAATTTACAGGTTTCCTCTTTCTAGTAATGGTCATAATGTTACATTTCACCGGCTGGAAACTCATGCCCCAATCTTTAGCCCATTGCCCTAGTATATTAATATCTTCCTGAAGTTGATGACCATCACTGACATCATCGATAACCCGATAACAGACACAGTCATCAGCGAACAGTCGGACACCAGAAGAAACAGCATTACCAATATCATTAATATAGGCCAGGAAGAGAATGGGTCCCAAAACTGACCCTTGCGGAACACCGGAAGTAACCTTAGAAGGATTAGACCTAGACCCATTGACAACAACCGACTGCTCTCTATCACTCAGAAAAGCATCCACCCAGCAGAGAACCTGATGTGAAACACCCATAGTGTACAGTTTAGATTTCAATAAACAGGTCTCTCTACAGAGCACTGACTAAAGCAGTACTCTCCTCTGATATATGACAAAATCTACAGTAAACAGGTTAGTAAATTTGCAAGTCTTATTAAGGGCCTGTCACAGTGCTATGATGGCTCACAGAGACACAAGCAATGGATGTGACACCTCCACACATAGGCTGTTGTGGCATATGTGGGAGATGTGAAATGATTTGGTACTTAAAAAGTTAATTTCTTTGCACAATACTTTGAAGAGCAGATGCTGGAATGTGGCTCTTCTCTTAGCTGCCAGGGATAGCATTGTGCGGATAATGCCATATGCTGGTGCCCCTGGCTTACTGATGGTGTAGGCACCTGTCCACATCCTGCAGCCCTTTGTGTAACTTGTTGGGGCTGATGTATATTTTGCAACATTTGCATTTATTTCATCAGCCCATGCCATCCAATCTTAGTCTGACATTGTGAAGGTGTGAGCTTTCCATTTACAAATGTGTTACTGTATATAGGCCTATCCTTATTCTGATTGCAGTCTGGGTCTCAATAAAACTGATTCTTACACCACATATATTACATTGTAATGTATGCATTTAAATTCTGACTGTCGCGTTTTGCTCTGCTAGGTACACAGTATTAGTGCTGATAGTCGACTCTTACTTTTGTAGTTGATTAATCGCATAGCTCTTCTCGCGATACTCGGTTACAGTTATGGCATCATCACTGTCATTTCTACATTGCAGAAATACAGTCAAACAAATCTTTTTCCATGGTGCACTGTCCCTATTTGTTCTTTCAAGTCTTAATGTGTGATGTCTAATTCATGTTAAAACATCTACCAAACAAAAACTGTCAACAAATTTCAATATTCAACATTTCTTAAAATCCTTCAAAGTAAATCAAAAACTTTGGAATGGATCTACAAGGCTACTACAACTACTAGCACTAATCACAGCAAAAAAATGAATAGATGCAACACCCTGTAGCGGTGTGATGATTACTATGCAAGAGTTTTCTGTAGAAGGACGTTCACCTTCTAGGCTAGGCTTTAGCCTAGTGTGATAGCACGCACATATTATGACACATTGAAATGAAACTTCACCGCAATCGACACACTCTATCAGACATATGATACATGTGCACCACTGGCCAGAAATGAAATATACTGTAAACATGCATGTTTGAAGAAATTACAAATTCTTTGGCAATCATTAAAGATTAATAAATTTGGGAATTTGCAATTATGCGCAATGATGAAACATTGCTAGGACTAAATGTTGCACTGCAGAACAATCGTATTACTAACAAGTAAACGCATGAATCTAACCTGAACAGGTGCTTGCTGATTTTTAACACAGCACAGTTCTAGTGTAGCATTGTAAGAACCTGTGTTTGCAATATTTGCTGACAAACTGCTTAAGTGTTGTTTTTGATAGGTTAGGCTATTTTTCAATAGCAGATTGTGTGTAGTGCTAGCTTTAGTCCAGTAATCGCAACTTAGGTTTTGAGAGCGATTAATCAAACTTCCAAAGTGTAATCGCGACTACTGGCGATTAATCGATCACGACTATCAGCACTACACTGTATAAAAGTAGACTACTCACCAGATGTACAACTTCAGTTCCTCAGGTTTTACTTGTTCAATAGCTTAACATTGAAACTAGTGGCTCCTTATACCATCCTTTACTTGTACTACTACACATCTCAATAACACACAGATCAAAACAACAGACACAGGTAGTACATTGGTCTCTACAGGCCATGAACATGTTCTTCCAGTCTAATTATTACTTCATCAGTGCATTTTTGGGCACATGCCATGGTGTACCAATGTGTTGTTACTTCCGTGTCAATCTCGTGCCACATTGCGATATTTTGGTGATTTTTCACAAAATTTGCCCCCAAATCACTCAAGCGTAAAATGATGAGACCTTTTTGTCATATTCCGTGATTACATATCATAACCAATACCCTTAGCTATACTTAAGGCTCATAGAGTCTAAAATGGCAATTTTCAAATTCTTACTTATTATGGCCACGACACGAAAATTTCAACATCCTGTATTTTTGGGATCCATCTAAGCATGTTCTCTAGAACATATATCAACCACTCTGCCAATTAGAAACTTGATTTTTCCCTTCGAAATTTTTTTTCGTAATCTCATGACCTAATGTGACAACATTTTAGGAACACGATTTGCTCTCGCTGTTTCCTCCGAACATATATCATACCTACACTCCGACAAGTGTACATAAATACACAAAACAATCGATAACAAGTCAGCGCGAAATCAAATCTAAATTTCCCGTGGAATGTCAGATTTAGAACCAAATGTGGCAACCGAAGTTCAAAGTGATAGTGGTTCTTCACCAGGCAGTGAAATTGTACTAGAATTGGAGTGCCCTTTCTAATATTCGAAGCAGAGAGTGAAGGCGATGATCATGCCAATATTGAACCAAATGTTGAGGGTGGACCTGAGGTGTTACTGTTAGGATATAGAACCGTATCAGTTCGAGCCTGTCAAATGAGCCGAAATTGAAGCTCCACAACATATCGAAGAAGAAACCCGTTCGGAACTATTGCAAGGAGCATACAACGTGGTAAGAATTTAGTAATGAAGCAAACAAAATCCAGTCCATTTTGTGCATGTGTGGTTGGAATTCGAGGAACTGCCTTAACCATATTGTGAGTTGTGTTACGGTGACTTACAACCATAGAATCCTTACAACCCATATGTACTGTGTGTTGGCTATGTATTCATACATGTTCAGTATGGTGCGTAGTAGTAGTAGTAGTGGTGGTTACATACTGAAAGTTTGGCTCGGGACGTAAGCTGCATTATGCAGCCATGCTAGGTAGGCATATGTGTCATTTTATACTCATTATTACTAGGCTAGTACTTAGGCCTGGAGTTTTGCAAATCAATTGTCTGAACAAAAGAATGTTTCATGAAATATGGAAGGTGTAAATTCACAACAAATGTAACCATAACTGTACATTGTATCCCTGCTTGTTATTGTGGACATCATGGGCCAACATTCATACATTTTGAACTTTCAATATTTTTTTTTAGGCAGTACAGATACATAGCCTACGGTCAACAGGTTCAAAGGTGCTGGGGGTTCCTAGCAAGACACGTCAGGGTTGTGCTACCATCATGTGCAGTCCAAAGAATCAGAAGTGAGTTTCCAGCCAATAGTCATTTCACTGGATTCAAGATGCCAGGAGAAAACTCAATTGTATAGGAAGCCTTGGTTGAGAAATCCCTCACCTTTTCTATTCTACGATTGTGTTGGATTATCAATCCTTCAGGGTTCCCTCAGTGTTGATATATTAAAATTCAAGACTTTTAATTAAGGATGAAATGGTTATTTTCCAGATCCAGCACCAACAATGAAAGAAAAGGCATGCTTTGAAGCATTTAGACACATGTATTGGCGTGACCGTGATGTCATATAATATGTGCATCAGTGAACGGGCATTGACCTTTTTAGGAGCATTTCCTCCCAGACATGTTGGCTTTGTACCTTTAATCTGGAAGCCAAAATATCCATATCTCCAATGATATTTGACAGAAAGTTATAATAAAGACCAATGGAGGCAGCAGAACTCTTGAATGTTTAGACTTTGTTTCTTCAGCAGCAGGTGGTTTGTTTTACAATCTTTCTCCAGAAACTCAGCAGTACACCCTGTTAATGGTCTTCGATTGTTTTAATGCGTGTGATGCTGTGTTTCCCTTTACGTGTCAGTGTTGTATGTGTCGTCGTGCGTGGGTAACATTTACAGGTATGCATGTGAGTTGCGTCGTGCAGTATTTCTTGGTTTAAATTACCCTTTATTCTATTTGCTTTTGGTTTATTCTAATAAATTTATCACATTCATTTGAACCTCAAGTTTCTTTATCATGACTGTGCAGACTTTTTGTTTCCTATGAGAGCTTGAAATTTTCTTCACTTGTAAACAAACCTCTTTACTCAGCAGTAAACAATGTTCATATGCTGCTCCAGGGAGACCTAAAGTGGTCTAAACTTGCCTCAACTGACCCAATCTGTGTACCACTTGTACTTCCATTCATGCTCCATTGCAGCCAAACCAAGAAAACCAGATCCTAATTGATAAGATATAAACAAAGATGTTCTCCTGTTGCTCTTTGGAACTTTTCCTGAAGGAGAACACTTGTGCAGGTTGATATAGATGCTAATAGGAGTATGCCACCTTAAGTAACAGCTGAGATATTTAAACTCCACATTAAACCTCCTTTTTATGATAGTTTGAGAAGTTGTGACTTACATCATTTCTGTGTATCTCTGTCTATTGGGTGAATCTTCATATGGTGTTTCACACATGTTGTACAGTCTATATGAATAATACAGTACTGAACTTTAAACAAGTGAGAGCCCAATGATTGACATATTCCCTAGTGTGATAAGAAGTCATTCCATCAGCATGACAGGCATCTACTGAATGTCTAAATTGTTCTTGGGTCCACACAATGTGTTTTAAGCACAGTCCCTCAGTTTGGTGCTACTTACCCCCTCTGGTGGAAACTTGGTTGGCCTTCTTCCCTCTGAAAATTTGATCACTTCCAGCATCCAGTAAGCATGCGCCCTTAGCTGTGGCTCTAAAGTGAAAGAGAAAAAGTTACTTGTTACTTTGGCACTGCTTTTCAAAGGTATTTTGTCAGATTTTGGTGCAAAAACTACTTAGGAGATCTATGCACTAGCTGTGACCGGATCTAGAATGAGGGCGCTGTTCAAACAACATTCCAAACTAGTTGTAGTCGATCATATTGACTAGTTTCTCAGTGTAAGTCTTGTCTTGTATCATTCTATGTGTAGCTATTCAACTGCTTAGACTTCCAATAAATGCTTACAAACAAAACTAGTGAATAGGTCACTGGAAAATTGGTATGTTTTAAGGATACAAACTGATTAGTATTTAGAACAATGGGTAGAAGGAAAGGCATGTTTGATAGGCATGTAATAACCTTCAAGCCAGGTAACAGGTTTGGCTTTACTGCTTAAACAGCTGGTGAAGCTGATGCCAATTGCACTGGTGATATTCCTAGCTCTTCTGATACAGATATGGCAACTAATTCCTCTTGCAAACCTGCTTATAGAAGGCTCGACAAGGAAGAGTATGAGAGAGTAATTAACCCAGCAGATAAAGGACATGAGATATTTTCAACTCAGTCACAACAAACCATGTTTGCAGAATCTACAGGAAACAGGTTTGTTAATTTGCAAGCTCTATTAAGGGCCTATCACAGTGCTATGATGGCTCACAGAGAGACAAGCAATGGATGTGGGGACGACCCTATAGGTCTTTCTGATATGGAAGAATTGTAGGACTTGAATCAAAGGTTGTGTTTGGAATCACTATGTAGCTACAAGAGTGAACTCTTGTCCATATAAAAAGCTTAAAAAAACAGTAACAAACCTGGCAAGAATCCTTCAGGTAGCATACGCCCATTAAAAGCGCCATTGACTTACACACTAAATCACAAAAGTAATGTGGTCTCTAAGTCTAGAGAGAAGTTTTCACTAGCTAAACGCTACCCATCACCGGATAGCTGTCAAGTTGGCCTTTTATGGCATCATCAATTTTCCGTATCATGACCATGTAGATTTTTTGCTATCCGAGCCGGAAGTTTTTGTCACTTGTAAACAAACCTCTTCACTCAGTGGTAAACAATTTTCCTACGCTGCTCCTGGGAGGCCTTAAAGGGGTCTGAAATGGCCTCAATTGACACAATTTTCTCACTACATGTACTTCCATTAATGCTCTTCAACATGCAAGCCACAAAAAACTAGATCATGATTGATAACAGGTCACAAAAGATGTTCCCCTGCTGCTTTTTGGCACTTTTCTTGAAGGAGAACAATCGAGCGGACTGATATAGACTCTAATAGGAGTATGCCACCTTATGTGAGAGATGAATTTTTTTTTTAATACCAAAATGATACTTTTTATAGTCGTCACAATATAAACCACAACAAAATTCTATGCAATTATCATTTTAGGTCCATAAAGATGTATTTTCAGAGATTTCAGTATGCAAGGTGCAGTGTGTAAATACACATATGAGCAATACTGTGTAAGCAGTAACCAGGTCTACGACTGCAACAACATTTCCAGTCACCAATTTTGATAAGCTTGACCAATTTGGGTGCATCTATGATTCCTGCAGGTTGTATTGGTATTCCTGATCACCGCCCACTTGGTCTGGCTTGCCCTACCTGCAGAAACGTCATCCAGAGAAGGGTCTGCGGGGAGGGTTTTTTCGTCTCTGGCTCTGAAAAGTGATGAAAACTACTTTTGTTTAGCTCAGCTGATTCCTCCCAAACTGACCTACAGGACATACCCCAATGTATTCCTGAACTGTTTGGAACATGTTAAACTGATATTGCATGTCACTCCAGTGCAACTGCTAAGTTACTAAGAATAAGAGAAGAGAATTGAAGGTGTTCTTTGCCAAAACTGGATCATCGGGATTTGTAAACCACAGCCTCACTGTGTGACAAGTACATTTATGTAGCTGATCAATATGAGCTACCGTACTTGCTCTTCATATTACACACTACGAGTCTGTGCACTCCATTGAATATGGCTACTGAAGTACAATAATAAACCAAGTCTGTTACTAAATAAATGATCGCCTCCTATATTCTTGATACGACACGCTCAACGGCCACACACTGAAACACACTGTAACAGTATGTACAGTAGTCAAAAGGAACAAATACTGAAATGCTATCTAGATACACTGTTCACCTCAACAGCATATCCAGTCCATTTAAAGGTTTGTGCATAGGTTGTTACAATGTATTAAAGACAGTTATAAGGGAAGAGAGGTGGATAGGGGGGCATATTTCATGATAAAACATTCAAATTTGTTGCTCGGCAAAGAACAACAACGTCAAATTACCTTATTCTCCATTGGTGGCGAGCACTGGTTCCTATACTGTACAGTAGTTACTACAGTAGATCTCCCATGGAAGCATCAGGATATCTCTTTCTGCTGTCAGAGTTGTTTGGGATTTGTTGTTACCTCATCTAACCAGTTGAGGCCATTGATACCACACCCATTCAAAGTATATCGCTGTGAATGCTGAGGACTTGGCACATCAACTTTCTCTGAAAATTGACAAAACAACAGAAAACTAATGATAGTGAAAATAGGCTCAAAACCCCTTGATGCACATATGTAGGAGCAGAAAATGCATACCTTTGTGGATTATTTGCTAAATAAGACTCAAAACATTCTCTGTGTAAGGTTTTAGCACTCAGCAGCCACTCCACTTAGGATACAGACCTCACATTGTGCTACAGCTGGTGTAGACGTGGTCTAGGGTACTAACGTAGCGCCATTATGAACCTGAGGCCTAAGCTAACAACATTATGGGTATTTCATGCATTGAAACTGAGTATTTGTCTTTAGTCAAACACCAGGTACTTCCAACTTTAGCAAAAATAACCTAAAATATGGTTACCATGTACTTTAGGTGCCCACGGATGTCAAATTTCACTGAACTAAGTCATTCACGTCACACACACGGCAGGCATTTTGGTCTGATTCTGAAGGATTTTGAATATCGTGCATTTGGCACCTACTTAGCAGGGTCAAGGAATGAATCAAATTACGGAAGCTTTGGTAGGTCAAGGCTTAATGACCCAATAGTTTATTGGGGAGGAAAACTGGTCAGAAATGCTCAAAATGTTGTTCTGGTCTCATGTATAGAAACGCACATGCTCTTTGTGGTACTTTAAGTCTGTAATACTAATTTATGCGTAAAAATCATCCAAGCTTGAATTTTCAGACGTTTGCTTGAAAACCATATTTACACACCATAGCAACTACTTTGGTCCAAAATTGGGACTTCTAGCACTTAAAATGAAAAATTTTAGCATTTTTGCTTAAGGTAGCATACGCCCATTAAAAGCCCCATTGACTTACACACTAAATCACAAAAGTAATGTGGTCTCTTAGTCTAGATAGAAGTTTTCACTAGCTAAACGCTACCCATCACCGGATAGCTGACAAATTGGCCATTCATGGCATCATCAGGTTTCCGTACCATGATCATGAAGATTTTTTGCTATCCGAGCCGGAAGTTTTCGTCACTTGTAAACAAACCTCTTCACTCAGTGGTAAACAAATTTCCTACGCTGCTCCTGGGAGGCAAAAAGGGGTCTAAAATAGCCTCAATTGACCCAATTTTCTCACCACATGTACTTCCATTAATGCTCTTTAGCATGCATGCCACAAAAAAACTAGATCATGATTGATAACAGGTCACAAAAAGATGTTCTCCCGCTGCTTTTGAGCGGATTGATATAGACTCCAATAGGAGTATGCCACCTAAAGTGAGAGATGATTTTTTGTTATTACCAAAATGATACTTTTTATTGTCGTCACAATATAAACCACAACAGAATTCTATGCAATTATCATTTTTGGTCCATAAAGATGTATTTTCAGACATTTCAGTACACACGGTGAAGTGTGTAGATACACATATGAGCAATACTGTGTAAGCAGTAGGGGTTAGCAGTATAAGATCGCGGCAAAAGCAAACTGCGGTGGCCAGGTCTCGAGCCGAGAATCCAAAATACGTCTCGCTCTCAAGGTACAGAGCACAACCAACTGCGCCACGGCAGCAGTTGATATAAATCTATGTTCGTTTCTAATACTTAAAGTTCCAGAGATCGTATTAGATCGCGGCAAAAGCAAACTGTGCTGGCCTGGTCTCGAGCCCGCGATCCAAAATACGCCACGCTCTCGAGGTACAGAGCACAGCCAACCGCGCCACGACAGCAGTAGATATAAATCTATGTTCGTTTCTAATACTTAAAGTTCCAGAGACCGTATAAGATCGCGGCAAAAGCAAACTGCAGTGGCCGGGCTCGAGCCCAGGATCCAAAATACGTTACGCTCTCGAGGTACAGAGCAACCAACCGCGCCACGACAGCAGTTGACATAAATCTATGTTAGTTTCTAATACTTAAAGTTCCCAGAGACCGTATGAGATCGCGGCAAAAGCAAACTGCCCCCACCTGGTCTCGAGCCCGCGATCCAAAATACGTCACGCTCTCGAGGTACAGAGCAACCAACCGCGCCACGACAGCAGTTGACATAAATCTATGTTCGTTTCTAATACTTAAAGTTCCCAGAGACCGTATTAGATCGCGGCAAAAGCAAACTGCCCCCACCTGGTCTCGAGCCCGCGATCCAAAATACGTCACGCTCTCGAGGTACAGAGCAACCAACCGCGCCACGACAGCAGTTGATATAAATCTATGTTCGTTTCTAATACTTAAAGTTCCCAGAGACGGTATGAGATCGCGGCAAAAGCAAACTGCCCCCACCTGGTCTCGAGCCCGCGATCCAAAATACGTCACGCTCTCGAGGTACAGAGCAACCAACCGCGCCACGACAGCAGTTGATATAAATCTATGTTCGTTTCTAATACTTAAAGTTCCCGAGACCGTACAAGATCGCGGCAAAAGCATACTGCCCCCACCTGGTCTCGAGCCCGCGATCCAAAATACGTCACGCTCTCGAGTTACAGAGCAACCAACCGCGCCACGACAGCAGTTGATATAAATCTATGTTCGTTTCTAATACTTAAAGTTCCCGAGACCGTACAAGATCGCGGCAAAAGCATACTGCCCCCACCTGGTCTCGAGCCCGCGATCCAAAATACGTCACGCTCTCGAGGTACAGAGCAACCAACCGCGCCACGACAGCAGTTGATATAAATCTATGTTCGTTTCTAATACTTAAAGTTCCAGAGACCGTATGAGATCGCGGCAAAAGCAAACTGCCCCCACCTGGTCTCGAGCCCGCGATCCAAAATACGTCACGCTCTCGAGGTACAGAGCAACCAACCGCGCCACGACAGCAGTTGATATAAATCTATGTTCGTTTCTAATACTTAAAGTTCCAGAGACCGTATAAGATCGCGGCAAAAGCAAACTGCCCCCACCTGGTCTCGAGCCCGCGATCCAAAATACATCACGCTCTCGAGGTACAGAGCAACCAACCGCGCCACGACAGCAGTTGATATAAATCTATGTTCGTTTCTAATACTTAAGGTTCCAGAGACCGTATGAGATCGCGGCAAAAGCAAACTGCCCCCACCTGGTCTCGAGCCCGCGATCCAAAATACGTCACGCTCTCGAGGTACAGAGCAACCAACCGCGCCACGACAGCAGTTGATATAAATCTATGTTCGTTTCTAATACTTAAAGTTCCCAGAGACCGTATAAGATCGCGGCAAAAGCAAACTGCCCCCACCTGGTCTCGAGCCCGCGATCCAAAATACGTCACGCTCTCGAGGTACAGAGCAACCAACCGCGCCACGACAGCAGTTGATATAAATCTATGTTCGTTTCTAATACTTAAAGTTCCAGAGACCGTATGAGATCGCGGCAAAAGCAAACTGCCCCCACCTGGTCTCGAGCCCGGGATCCAAAATACGTCACGCTCTCGAGGTACAGAGCAACCAACCGCGCCACGACAGCAGTTGATATAAATCTATGTTCGTTTCTAATACTTAAAGTTCCCAGAGACCGTATTAGATCGCGGCAAAAGCAAACTGCCCCCACCTGGTCTCGAGCCCGCGATCCAAAATACGTCACGCTCTCGAGGTACAGAGCAACCAACCGCGCCGAGACAGCAGTTGATATAAATCTATGTTCGTTTCTAATACTTAAAGTTCCAGAGACCGTACAAGATCGCGGCAAAAGCAAACTGCCCCCACCTGGTCTCGAGCCCGCGATCCAAAATACGTCACGCTCTCGAGGTACAGAGCAACCAACCGCGCCACGACAGCAGTTGATATAAATCTATGTTCGTTTCTAATACTTAAAGTTCCAGAGACCGTACAAGATCGCGGCAAAAGCAAACTGCCCCCACCTGGCCTCGAGCCCGCGATCCAAAATACGTCACGCTCTCGAGGTACAGAGCAACCAACCGCGCCACGACAGCAGTTGATATAAATCTATGTTCGTTTCTAATACTTAAAGTTCCCAGAGACCGTACGAGATCGCGGCAAAAGCAAACTGCCCCCACCTGGTCTCGAGCCCGCGATCCAAAATACGTCACGCTCACGAGGTACAGAGCAACCAACCGCGCCACGACAGCAGTTGATATAAATCTATGTTCGTTTCTAATACTTAAAGTTCCAGAGACCGTACGAGATCGCGGCAAAAGCAAACTGCCCCCACCTGGTCTCGAGCCCGCGATCCAAAATACGTCACGCTCACGAGGTACAGAGCAACCAACCGCGCCACGACAGCAGTTGATATAAATCTATGTTCGTTTCTAATACTTAAAGTTCCAGAGACCGTACGAGATCGCGGCAAAAGCAAACTGCCCCCACCTGGCCTCGAGCCCGCGATCCAAAATACGTCACGCTCTCGAGGTACAGAGCAACCAACCGCGCCACGACAGCAGTTGATATAAATCTATGTTCGTTTCTAATACTTAAAGTTCCCAGAGACCGTATGAGATCGCGGCAAAAGCAAACTGCCCCCACCTGGTCTCGAGCCCGCGATCCAAAATACGTCACGCTCTCGAGGTACAGAGCAACCAACCGCGCCACGACAGCAGTTGATATAAATCTATGTTCGTTTCTAATACTTAAAGTTCCCAGAGACCGTATAAGATCGCGGCAAAAGCAAACTGCCCCCACCTGGTCTCGAGCCCGCGATCCAAAATACGTCACGCTCTCGAGGTACAGAGCAACCAACCGCGCCACGACAGCAGTTGATATAAATCTATGTTCGTTTCTAATACTTAAAGTTTCCAGAGACCGTATAAGATCGCGGCAAAAGCAAACTGCCCCCACCTGGTCTCGAGCCCGCGATCCAAAATACGTCACGCTCTCGAGGTACAGAGCAACCAACCGCGCCACGACAGCAGTTGATATAAATCTATGTTCGTTTCTAATACTTAAAGTTCCAGAGACCGTATGAGATCGCGGCAAAAGCAAACTGCCCCCACCTGGTCTCGAGCCCGCGATCCAAAATACGTCACGCTCTCGAGGTACAGAGCAACCAACCGCGCCACGACAGCAGTTGATATAAATCTATGTTCGTTTCTAATACTTAAAGTTCCCAGAGACCGTATTAGATCGCGGCAAAAGCAAACTGCCCCCACCTGGTCTCGAGCCCGCGATCCAAAATACGTCACGCTCTCGAGGTACAGAGCAACCAACCGCGCCGAGACAGCAGTTGATATAAATCTATGTTCGTTTCTAATACTTAAAGTTCCAGAGACCGTACAAGATCGCGGCAAAAGCAAACTGCCCCCACCTGGTCTCGAGCCCGCGATCCAAAATACGTCACGCTCTCGAGGTACAGAGCAACCAACCGCGCCACGACAGCAGTTGATATAAATCTATGTTCGTTTCTAATACTTAAAGTTCCAGAGACCGTACAAGATCGCGGCAAAAGCAAACTGCCCCCACCTGGCCTCGAGCCCGCGATCCAAAATACGTCACGCTCTCGAGGTACAGAGCAACCAACCGCGCCACGACAGCAGTTGATATAAATCTATGTTCGTTTCTAATACTTAAAGTTCCCAGAGAC
This sequence comes from Apostichopus japonicus, assembly GCF_037975245.1. NCBI lineage: Eukaryota > Metazoa > Echinodermata > Holothuroidea > Aspidochirotida > Stichopodidae > Apostichopus > Apostichopus japonicus. Next base: position 32,395,803 of record NC_092579.1, read on the forward strand.
CGTACGAGATCGCGGCAAAAGCAAACTGCCCCCACCTGGTCTCGAGCCCGCGATCCAAAATACGTCACGCTCACGAGGTACAGAGCAACCAACCGCGCCACGACAGCAGTTGATATAAATCTATGTTCGTTTCTAATACTTAAAGTTCAAGAGACCGTACGAGATCGCGGCAAAAGCAAACTGCCCCCACCTGGTCTCGAGCCCGCGATCCAAAATACGTCACGCTCACGAGGTACAGAGCAACCAACCGCGCCACGACAGCAGTTGATATAAATCTATGTTCGTTTCTAATACTTAAAGTTCCAGAGACCGTACGAGATCGCGGCAAAAGCAAACTGCCCCCACCTGGCCTCGAGCCCGCGATCCAAAATACGTCACGCTCTCGAGGTACAGAGCAACCAACCGCGCCACGACAGCAGTTGATATAAATCTATGTTCGTTTCTAATACTTAAAGTTCCCAGAGACCGTATGAGATCGCGGCAAAAGCAAACTGCCCCCACCTGGTCTCGAGCCCGCGATCCAAAATACGTCACGCTCTCGAGGTACAGAGCAACCAACCGCGCCACGACAGCAGTTGATATAAATCTATGTTCGTTTCTAATACTTAAAGTTCCCAGAGACCGTATAAGATCGCGGCAAAAGCAAACTGCCCCCACCTGGTCTCGAGCCCGCGATCCAAAATACGTCACGCTCTCGAGGTACAGAGCAACCAACCGCGCCACGACAGCAGTTGATATAAATCTATGTTCGTTTCTAATACTTAAAGTTTCCAGAGACCGTATAAGATCGCGGCAAAAGCAAACTGCCCCCACCTGGTCTCGAGCCCGCGATCCAAAATACGTCACGCTCTCGAGGTACAGAGCAACCAACCGCGCCACGACAGCAGTTGATATAAATCTATGTTCGTTTCTAATACTTAAAGTTCCAGAGACCGTATGAGATCGCGGCAAAAGCAAACTGCCCCCACCTGGTCTCGAGCCCGCGATCCAAAATACGTCACGCTCTCGAGGTACAGAGCAACCAACCGCGCCACGACAGCAGTTGATATAAATCTATGTTCGTTTCTAATACTTAAAGTTCCCAGAGACCGTATTAGATCGCGGCAAAAGCAAACTGCCCCCACCTGGTCTCGAGCCCGCGATCCAAAATACGTCACGCTCTCGAGGTACAGAGCAACCAACCGCGCCGAGACAGCAGTTGATATAAATCTATGTTCGTTTCTAATACTTAAAGTTCCAGAGACCGTACAAGATCGCGGCAAAAGCAAACTGCCCCCACCTGGTCTCGAGCCCGCGATCCAAAATACGTCACGCTCTCGAGGTACAGAGCAACCAACCGCGCCACGACAGCAGTTGATATAAATCTATGTTCGTTTCTAATACTTAAAGTTCCAGAGACCGTACAAGATCGCGGCAAAAGCAAACTGCCCCCACCTGGCCTCGAGCCCGCGATCCAAAATACGTCACGCTCTCGAGGTACAGAGCAACCAACCGCGCCACGACAGCAGTTGATATAAATCTATGTTCGTTTCTAATACTTAAAGTTCCCAGAGACCGTACGAGATCGCGGCAAAAGCAAACTGCCCCCACCTGGTCTCGAGCCCGCGATCCAAAATACGTCACGCTCACGAGGTACAGAGCAACCAACCGCGCCACGACAGCAGTTGATATAAATCTATGTTCGTTTCTAATACTTAAAGTTCAAGAGACCGTACGAGATCGCGGCAAAAGCAAACTGCCCCCACCTGGTCTCGAGCCCGCGATCCAAAATACGTCACGCTCACGAGGTACAGAGCAACCAACCGCGCCACGACAGCAGTTGATATAAATCTATGTTCGTTTCTAATACTTAAAGTTCCAGAGACCGTACGAGATCGCGGCAAAAGCAAACTGCCCCCACCTGGCCTCGAGCCCGCGATCCAAAATACGTCACGCTCTCGAGGTACAGAGCAACCAACCGCGCCACGACAGCAGTTGATATAAATCTATGTTCGTTTCTAATACTTAAAGTTTCCAGAGACCGTATAAGATCGCGGCAAAAGCAAACTGCCCCCACCTGGTCTCGAGCCCGCGATCCAAAATACGTCACGCTCTCGAGGTACAGAGCAACCAACCGCGCCAAGACAGCAGTTGATATAAATCTATGTTCGTTTCTAATACTTAAAGTTCCAGAGACCGTATGAGATCGCGGCAAAAGCAAACTGCCCCCACCTGGTCTCGAGCCCGCGATCCAAAATACGTCACGCTCTCGAGGTACAGAGCAACCAACCGCGCCACGACAGCAGTTGATATAAATCTATGTTCGTTTCTAATACTTAAAGTTCCCAGAGACCGTATTAGATCGCGGCAAAAGCAAACTGCCCCCACCTGGTCTCGAGCCCGCGATCCAAAATACGTCACGCTCTCGAGGTACAGAGCAACCAACCGCGCCGAGACAGCAGTTGATATAAATCTATGTTCGTTTCTAATACTTAAAGTTCCAGAGACCGTACAAGATCGCGGCAAAAGCAAACTGCCCCCACCTGGTCTCGAGCCCGCGATCCAAAATACGTCACGCTCTCGAGGTACAGAGCAACCAATCGCGCCACGACAGCAGTTGATATAAATCTATGTTCGTTTCTAATACTTAAAGTTCCAGAGACCGTACAAGATCGCGGCAAAAGCAAACTGCCCCCACCTGGTCTCGAGCCGCGATCCAAAATACGTCACGCTCTCGAGGTACAGAGCAACCAACCGCGCCACGACAGCAGTTGATATAAATCTATGTTCGTTTCTAATACTTAAAGTTCCAGAGACCGTACAAGATCGCGGCAAAAGCAAACTGCCCCCACCTGGCCTCGAGCCCGCGATCCAAAATACGTCACGCTCTCGAGGTACAGAGCAACCAACCGCGCCACGACAGCAGTTGATATAAATCTATGTTCGTTTCTAATACTTAAAGTTCCAGAGACCGTACGAGATCGCGGCAAAAGCAAACTGCCCCCACCTGGTCTCGAGCCCGCGATCCAAAATACGTCACGCTCACGAGGTACAGAGCAACCAACCGCGCCACGACAGCAGTTGATATAAATCTATGTTCGTTTCTAATACTTAAAGTTCCAGAGACCGTACGAGATCGCGGCAAAAGCAAACTGCCCCCACCTGGTCTCGAGCCCGCGATCCAAAATACGTCACGCTCACGAGGTACAGAGCAACCAACCGCGCCACGACAGCAGTTGATATAAATCTATGTTCGTTTCTAATACTTAAAGTTCCAGAGACCGTACGAGATCGCGGCAAAAGCAAACTGCCCCCACCTGGTCTCGAGCCCGCGATCCAAAATACGTCACGCTCTCGAGGTACAGAGCAACCAACCGCGCCACGACAGCAGTTGATATAAATCTATGTTCGTTTCTAATACTTAAAGTTCCCAGAGACCGTATAAGATCGCGGCAAAAGCAAACTGCCCCCACCTGGTCTCGAGCCCGCGATCCAAAATACGTCACGCTCTCGAGGTACAGAGCAACCAACCGCGCCACGACAGCAGTTGATATAAATCTATGTTCGTTTCTAATACTTAAAGTTCCAGAGACCGTACAAGATCGCAGCAAAAGCAAACTGCCCCCACCTGGTCTCGAGCCCGCGATCCAAAATACGTCACGCTCTCGAGGTACAGAGCAACCAACCGCGCCACGACAGCAGTTGATATAAATCTATGTTCGTTTCTAATACTTAAAGTTCCAGAGACCGTACAAGATCGCAGCAAAAGCAAACTGCCCCCACCTGGTCTCGAGCCCGCGATCCAAAATACGTCACGCTCTCGAGGTACAGAGCAACCAACCGCGCCACGACAGCAGTTGATATAAATCTATGTTCGTTTCTAATACTTAAAGTTCCAGAGACCGTATGAGATCGCGGAAAAAGCAAACTGCCCCCACCTGGTCTCGAGCCCGCGATCCAAAATACGTCACGCTCTCGAGGTACAGAGCAACCAACCGCGCCACGACAGCAGTTGATATAAATCTATGTTCGTTTCTAATACTTAAAGTTCCAGGGGCCGTATAAGATCGCGGCAAAAGCAAACTGCCCCACCTGGTCTCGAGCCCGCGATCCAAACTACGTCACGCTCTCGAGGTACAGAGCAACCAACCGCGCCACGACAGCAGTTGATATAAATCTATGTTCGTTTCTAATACTTAAAGTTCCCAGAGACCGTATAAGATCGCGGCAAAAGCAAACTGCCCCCACCTGGTCTCGAGCCCGCGATCCAAAATACGTCACGCTCTCGAGGTACAGAGCAACCAACCGCGCCACGACAGCAGTTGATATAAATCTATGTTCGTTTCTAATGCTTAAAGTTCCCAGAGACCGTATGAGATCGCGGCAAAAGCAAACTGCCCCCACCTGGTCTCGAGCCCGCGATCCAAAATACGTCACGCTCTCGAGGTACAGAGCAACCAACCGCGCCACGACAGCAGTTGATATAAATCTATGTTCGTTTCTAATACTTAAAGTTTCCAGAGACCGTATAAGATCGCGGCAAAAGCAAACTGCCCCCACCTGGTCTCGAGCCCGCGATCCAAAATACGTCACGCTCTCGAGGTACAGAGCAACCAACCGCGCCACGACAGCAGTTGATATAAATCTATGTTCGTTTCTAATACTTAAAGTTCCCGAGACCGTATGAGATCGCGGCAAAAGCAAACTGCCCCCACCTGGTCTCGAGCCCGCGATCCAAAATACGTCACGCTCTCGAGGTACAGAGCAACCAACCGCGCCACGACAGCAGTTGATATAAATCTATGTTCGTTTCTAATACTTAAAGTTCCCAGAGACCGTATGAGATCGCGGCAAAAGCAAACTGCCCCCACCTGGTCTCGAGCCCGCGATCCAAAATACGTCACGCTCTCGAGGTACAGAGCAACCAACCGCGCCACGACAGCAGTTGATATAAATCTATGTTCGTTTCTAATACTTAAAGTTCCCAGAGACCGTATTAGATCGCGGCAAAAGCAAACTGCCCCCACCTGGTCTCGAGCCCGCGATCCAAAATACGTCACGCTCTCGAGGTACAGAGCAACCAACCGCGCCGAGACAGCAGTTGATATAAATCTATGTTCGTTTCTAATACTTAAAGTTCCAGAGACCGTACAAGATCGCGGCAAAAGCAAACTGCCCCCACCTGGTCTCGAGCCCGCGATCCAAAATACGTCACGCTCTCGAGGTACAGAGCAACCAATCGCGCCACGACAGCAGTTGATATAAATCTATGTTCGTTTCTAATACTTAAAGTTCCAGAGACCGTACAAGATCGCGGCAAAAGCAAACTGCCCCCACCTGGTCTCGAGCCGCGATCCAAAATACGTCACGCTCTCGAGGTACAGAGCAACCAACCGCGCCACGACAGCAGTTGATATAAATCTATGTTCGTTTCTAATACTTAAAGTTCCAGAGACCGTACAAGATCGCGGCAAAAGCAAACTGCCCCCACCTGGTCTCGAGCCCGCGATCCAAAATACGTCACGCTCTCGAGGTACAGAGCAACCAACCGCGCCACGACAGCAGTTGATATAAATCTATGTTCGTTTCTAATACTTAAAGTTCCAGAGACCGTACAAGATCGCGGCAAAAGCAAACTGCCCCCACCTGGCCTCGAGCCCGCGATCCAAAATACGTCACGCTCTCGAGGTACAGAGCAACCAACCGCGCCACGACAGCAGTTGATATAAATCTATGTTCGTTTCTAATACTTAAAGTTCCCAGAGACCGTACGAGATCGCGGCAAAAGCAAACTGCCCCCACCTGGTCTCGAGCCCGCGATCCAAAATACGTCACGCTCACGAGGTACAGAGCAACCAACCGCGCCACGACAGCAGTTGATATAAATCTATGTTCGTTTCTAATACTTAAAGTTCAAGAGACCGTACGAGATCGCGGCAAAAGCAAACTGCCCCCACCTGGTCTCGAGCCCGCGATCCAAAATACGTCACGCTCACGAGGTACAGAGCAACCAACCGCGCCACGACAGCAGTTGATATAAATCTATGTTCGTTTCTAATACTTAAAGTTCCAGAGACCGTACGAGATCGCGGCAAAAGCAAACTGCCCCCACCTGGCCTCGAGCCCGCGATCCAAAATACGTCACGCTCTCGAGGTACAGAGCAACCAACCGCGCCACGACAGCAGTTGATATAAATCTATGTTCGTTTCTAATACTTAAAGTTCCAGAGACCGTATGAGATCGCGGCAAAAGCAAACTGCCCCCACCTGGTCTCGAGCCCGCGATCCAAAATACGTCACGCTCTCGAGGTACAGAGCAACCAACCGCGCCACGACAGCAGTTGATATAAATCTATGTTCGTTTCTAATACTTAAAGTTCCCAGAGACCGTATTAGATCGCGGCAAAAGCAAACTGCCCCCACCTGGTCTCGAGCCCGCGATCCAAAATACGTCACGCTCTCGAGGTACAGAGCAACCAACCGCGCCGAGACAGCAGTTGATATAAATCTATGTTCGTTTCTAATACTTAAAGTTCCAGAGACCGTACAAGATCGCGGCAAAAGCAAACTGCCCCCACCTGGTCTCGAGCCCGCGATCCAAAATACGTCACGCTCTCGAGGTACAGAGCAACCAATCGCGCCACGACAGCAGTTGATATAAATCTATGTTCGTTTCTAATACTTAAAGTTCCAGAGACCGTACAAGATCGCGGCAAAAGCAAACTGCCCCCACCTGGTCTCGAGCCGCGATCCAAAATACGTCACGCTCTCGAGGTACAGAGCAACCAACCGCGCCACGACAGCAGTTGATATAAATCTATGTTCGTTTCTAATACTTAAAGTTCCAGAGACCGTACAAGATCGCGGCAAAAGCAAACTGCCCCCACCTGGCCTCGAGCCCGCGATCCAAAATACGTCACGCTCTCGAGGTACAGAGCAACCAACCGCGCCACGACAGCAGTTGATATAAATCTATGTTCGTTTCTAATACTTAAAGTTCCAGAGACCGTACGAGATCGCGGCAAAAGCAAACTGCCCCCACCTGGTCTCGAGCCCGCGATCCAAAATACGTCACGCTCACGAGGTACAGAGCAACCAACCGCGCCACGACAGCAGTTGATATAAATCTATGTTCGTTTCTAATACTTAAAGTTCCAGAGACCGTACGAGATCGCGGCAAAAGCAAACTGCCCCCACCTGGTCTCGAGCCCGCGATCCAAAATACGTCACGCTCTCGAGGTACAGAGCAACCAACCGCGCCACGACAGCAGTTGATATAAATCTATGTTCGTTTCTAATACTTAAAGTTCCCAGAGACCGTATAAGATCGCGGCAAAAGCAAACTGCCCCCACCTGGTCTCGAGCCCGCGATCCAAAATACGTCACGCTCTCGAGGTACAGAGCAACCAACCGCGCCACGACAGCAGTTGATATAAATCTATGTTCGTTTCTAATACTTAAAGTTCCAGAGACCGTACAAGATCGCAGCAAAAGCAAACTGCCCCCACCTGGTCTCGAGCCCGCGATCCAAAATACGTCACGCTCTCGAGGTACAGAGCAACCAACCGCGCCACGACAGCAGTTGATATAAATCTATGTTCGTTTCTAATACTTAAAGTTCCAGAGACCGTACAAGATCGCAGCAAAAGCAAACTGCCCCCACCTGGTCTCGAGCCCGCGATCCAAAATACGTCAAGCTCTCGAGGTACAGAGCAACCAACCGCGCCACGACAGCAGTTGATATAAATCTATGTTCGTTTCTAATACTTAAAGTTCCAGAGACCGTATGAGATCGCGGCAAAAGCAAACTGCCCCCACCTGGTCTCGAGCCCGCGATCCAAAATACGTCACGCTCTCGAGGTACAGAGCAACCAACCGCGCCACGACAGCAGTTGATATAAATCTATGTTCGTTTCTAATACTTAAAGTTCCAGGGGCCGTATAAGATCGCGGCAAAAGCAAACTGCCCCACCTGGTCTCGAGCCCGCGATCCAAACTACGTCACGCTCTCGAGGTACAGAGCAACCAACCGCGCCACGACAGCAGTTGATATAAATCTATGTTCGTTTCTAATACTTAAAGTTCCCAGAGACCGTATAAGATCGCGGCAAAAGCAAACTGCCCCCACCTGGTCTCGAGCCCGCGATCCAAAATACGTCACGCTCTCGAGGTACAGAGCAACCAACCGCGCCACGACAGCAGTTGATATAAATCTATGTTCGTTTCTAATGCTTAAAGTTCCCAGAGACCGTATGAGATCGCGGCAAAAGCAAACTGCCCCCACCTGGTCTCGAGCCCGCGATCCAAAATACGTCACGCTCTCGAGGTACAGAGCAACCAACCGCGCCACGACAGCAGTTGATATAAATCTATGTTCGTTTCTAATACTTAAAGTTCCAGAGACCGTATGAGATCGCGGAAAAAACAAACTGTCCCCACCTGGTCTCGAGCCCGCGATCCAAAATACGTCACGCTCTCGAGGTACAGAGCAACCAACCGCGCCACGACAGCAGTTGATATAAATCTATGTTCGTTTCTAATACTTAAAGTTCCCAAAGACCGTATGAGATCGCGGCAAAAGCAAACTGCCCCCACCTGGTCTCGAGCCCGCGATCCAAAATACGTCACGCTCTCGAGGTACAGAGCAACCAACCGCGCCACGACAGTAGTTGATATAAATCTATGTTCGTTTCTAATACTTAAAGTTCCCAGAGACCGTATGAGATCGCGGCAAAAGCAAACTGCCCCCACCTGGTCTCGAGCCCGCGATCCAAAATACGTCACGCTCTCGAGGTACAGAGCAACCAACCGCGCCACGACAGCAGTTGATATAAATCTATGTTCGTTTCTAATACTTAAAGTTCCCAGAGACAGTATGAGATCGCGGCAAAAGCAAACTGCCCCCACCTGGTCTCGAGTCCGCGATCCAAAATACGTCACGCTCTCGAGGTACAGAGCAACCAACCGCGCCACGACAGCAGTTGATATAAATCTATGTTCGTTTCTAATACTTAAAGTTCCAGAGACCGTATGAGATCGCGGCAAAAGCAAACTGCCCCCACCTGGTCTCGAGCCCGCGATCCAAAATACGTCACGCTCTCGAGGTACAGAGCAACCAACCGCGCCACGACAGCAGTTGATATAAATCTATGTTCGTTTCTAATACTTAAAGTTCCCAGAGACCGTATGAGATCGCGGCAAAAGCAAACTGCCCCCACCTGGTCTCGAGCCCGCGATCCAAAATACGTCACGCTCTCGAGGTACAGAGCAACCAACCGCGCCACGACAGCAGTTGATATAAATCTATGTTCGTTTCTAATACTTAAAGTTCCCAGAGACAGTATGAGATCGCGGCAAAAGCAAACTGCCCCCACCTGGTCTCGAGTCCGCGATCCAAAATACGTCACGCTCTCGAGGTACAGAGCAACCAACCGCGCCACGACAGCAGTTGATATAAATCTATGTTCGTTTCTAATACTTAAAGTTCCAGAGACCGTATGAGATCGCGGCAAAAGCAAACTGCCCCCACCTGGTCTCGAGCCCGCGATCCAAAATACGTCACGCTCTCGAGGTACAGAGCAACCAACAGCGCCACGACAGCAGTTGATATAAATCTATGTTCGTTTCTAATACTTAAAGTTCCCAGAGACCGTATGAGATCGCGGCAAAAGCAAACTGCTCCCACCTGGTCTCGAGCCCGCGATCCAAAATACGTCACGCTCTCGAGGTACAGAGCAACCAACCGCGCCACGACAGCAGTTGATATAAATCTATGTTCGTTTCTAATACTTAAAGTTCCCAGAGACCGTATGAGATCGCGGCAAAAGCAAACTGCCCCCACCTGGTCTCGAGCCCGCGATCCAAAATACGTCACGCTCTCCAGGTACAGAGCAACCAACCGCGCCACGACAGCAGTTGATATAAATCTATGTTCGTTTCTAATACTTAAAGTTCCCAGAGACCGTATGAGATCGCGGCAAAAGCAAACTGCCCCCACCTGGTCTCGAGCCCGCGATCCAAAATACGTCACGCTCTCGAGGTACAGAGCAACCAACCGCGCCACGACAGCAGTTGATAAAAATCTATGTTCGTTTCTAATACTTAAAGTTCCAGGGGCCGTATTAGATCGCGGCAAAAGCAAACTGCCCCCACCTGGTCTCGAGCCCGCGATCCAAAATACGTCACGCTCTCGAGGTACAGAGCAACCAACCGCGCCACGACAGCAGTTGATATAAATCTTTGTTCGTTTCTAATACTTAAAGTTCCCAGAGACCGTATTAGATCGCGGCAAAAGCAAACTGCCCCCACCTGGTCTCGAGCCCGCGATCCAAAATACGTCACGCTCTCGAGGTACAGAGCAACCAACCGCGCCACGACAGCAGTTGATATAAATCTATGTTCGTTTCTAATACTTAAAGTTCCCAGAGACCGTATGAGATCGCGGCAAAAGCAAACTGCCCCCACCTGGTCTCGAGCCCGCGATCCAAAATACGTCACGCTCTCGAGGTACAGAGCAACCAACCGCGCCACGACAGCAGTTGATATAAATCTATGTTCGTTTCTAATACTTAAAGTTCCCAGAGACCGTATGAGATCGCGGCAAAAGCAAACTGCCCCCACCTGGTCTCGAGCCCGCGATCCAAAATACGTCACGCTCTCGAGGTACAGAGCAACCAACCGCGCCACGACAGCAGTTGATATAAATCTTTGTTCGTTTCTAATACTTAAAGTTCCCAGAGACCGTATAAAATCGCGGCAAAAGCAAACTGCCCCCACCTGGTCTCGAGCCCGCGATCCAAAATACGTCACGCTCTCGAGGTACAGAGCAACCAACCGCGCCACGACAGCAGTTGATATAAATCTATGTTCGTTTCTAATACTTAAAGTTCCCAGAGACCGTATGAGATCGCGGCAAAAGCAAACTGCTCCCACCTGGTCTCGAGCCCGCGATCCAAAATACGTCACGCTCTCGAGGTACAGAGCAACCAACCGCGCCACGACAGCAGTTGATATAAATCTATGTTCGTTTCTAATACTTAAAGTTCCCAGAGACCGTATGAGATCGCGGCAAAAGCAAACTGCCCCCACCTGGTCTCGAGCCCGCGATCCAAAATACGTCACGCTCTCGAGGTACAGAGCAACCAACCGCGCCACGACAGCAGTTGATATAAATCTATGTTCGTTTCTAATACTTAAAGTTCCAGGGGCCGTATTAGATCGCGGCAAAAGCAAACTGCCCCCACCTGGTCTCGAGCCCGCGATCCAAAATACGTCACGCTCTCGAGGTACAGAGCAACCAACCGCGCCACGACAGCAGTTGATATAAATCTTTGTTCGTTTCTAATACTTAAAGTTCCCAGAGACCGTATTAGATCGCGGCAAAAGCAAACTGCCCCCACCTGGTCTCGAGCCCGCGATCCAAAATACGTCACGCTCTCGAGGTACAGAGCAACCAACCGCGCCACGACAGCAGTTGATATAAATCTATGTTCGTTTCTAATACTTAAAGTTCCCAGAGACCGTATGAGATCGCGGCAAAAGCAAACTGCCCCCACCTGGTCTCGAGCCCGCGATCCAAAATACGTCACGCTCTCGAGGTACAGAGCAACCAACCGCGCCACGACAGCAGTTGATATAAATCTATGTCCGTTTCTAATACTTAAAGTTCCCAGAGACCGTATGAGATCGCGGCAAAAGCAAACTGCCCCCACCTGGTCTCGAGCCCGCGATCCAAAATACGTCACGCTCTCGAGGTACAGAGCAACCAACCGCGCCACGACAGCAGTTGATATAAATCTTTGTTCGTTTCTAATACTTAAAGTTCCCAGAGACCGTATAAAATCGCGGCAAAAGCAAACTGCCCCCACCTGGTCTCGAGCCCGCGATCCAAAATACGTCACGCTCTCGAGGTACAGAGCAACCAACCGCGCCACGACAGCAGTTGATATAAATCTATGTTCGTTTCTAATACTTAAAGTTCCCGAGACCGTATAAGATCGCGGCAAAAGCAAACTGCCCCCACCTGGTCTCGAGCCCGCGATCCAAAATACGTCACGCTCTCGAGGTACAGAGCAACCAACCGCGCCACGACAGCAGTTGATATAAATCTATGTTCGTTTCTAATACTTAAAGTTCCAGAGACCGTACGAGATCGCGGAAAAAACAAACTGTCCCCACCTGGTCTCGAGCCCGCGATCCAAAATACGTCACGCTCTCGAGGTACAGAGCAACCAACCGCGCCACGACAGCAGTTGATATAAATCTATGTTCGTTTCTAATACTTAAAGTTCCAGAGACCGTATAAGATCGCGGCAAAAGCAAACTGCCCCCACCTGGTCTCGAGCCCGCGATCCAAAATACGTCACGCTCTCGAGGTACAAAGCAACCAACCGCGCCACGACAGCAGTTGATATAAATCTATGTTCGTTTCTAATACTTAAAGTTCCAGAGACCGTACGAGATCGCGGAAAAAACAAACTGTCCCCACCTGGTCTCGAGCCCGCGATCCAAAATACGTCACGCTCTCGAGGTACAGAGCAACCAACCGCGCCACGACAGCAGTTGATATAAATCTATGTTCGTTTCTAATACTTAAAGTTCCAGAGACCGTATGAGATCGCGGCAAAAGCAAACTGCCCCCACCTGGTCTCGAGCCCGCGATCCAAAATACGTCACGCTCTCGAGTTACAGAGCAACCAACCGCACCACGACAGCAGTTGATATAAATCTATGTTCGTTTCTAATACTTAAAGTTCCAGGGGCCGTATAAGATCGCGTCAAAAGCAAACTGCCCCACCTGGTCTCGAGCCCGCGATCCAAAATACGTCACGCTCTCGAGGTACAGAGCAACCAACCGCGCCACGACAGCAGTTGATATAAATCTATGTTCGTTTCTAATACTTAAAGTTCCAGGGGCCGTATAAGATCGCGTCAAAAGCAAACTGCCCCCACCTGGTCTCGAGCCCGCGATCCAAAATACGTCACGCTCTCGAGGTACAGAGCAACCAACCGCGCCACGACAGCAGTTGATATAAATCTATGTTCGTTTCTAATACTTAAAGTTCCAGAGACCGTATAAGATCGCGGAAAAAACAAACTGCCCCCACCTGGTCTCGAGCCCGCGATCCAAAATACGTCACGCTCTCGAGGTACAGAGCAACCAACCGCGCAACGACAGCAGTTGATATAAATCTATGTTCGTTTCTAATACTTAAAGTTCCCAGAGACCGTATGAGATCGCGGCAAAAGCAAACTGCCCCCACCTGGTCTCGAGCCCGCGATCCAAAATACGTCACGCTCTCGAGGTACAGAGCAACCAACCGCGCCACGACAGCAGTTGATATAAATCTATGTTCGTTTCTAATACTTAAAGTTCCCAGAGACCGTATGAGATCGCGGCAAAAGCAAACTGCCCCCACCTGGTCTCGAGCCCGCGATCCAAAATACGTCACGCTCTCGAGGTACAGAGCAACCAACCGCGCCACGACAGCAGTTGATATAAATCTATGTTCGTTTCTAATACTTAAAGTTTCAGGGGCCGTATAAGATCGCGGCAAAAGCAAACTGCCCCCACCTGGTCTCGAGCCCGCGATCCAAAATACGTCACGCTCTCGAGGTACAGAGCAACCAACCGCGCCACGACAGCAGTTGATATAAATCTATGTTCGTTTCTAATACTTAAAGTTCCCAGAGACAGTATGAGATCGCGGCAAAAGCAAACTGCCCCCACCTGGTCTCGAGCCCGCGATCCAAAATACGTCACGCTCTCGAGGTACAGAGCAACCAACCGCGCCACGACAGCAGTTGATATAAATCTATGTTCGTTTCTAATACTTAAAGTTCCAGAGACCGTATAAGATCGCGGCAAAAGCAAACTGCCCCCACCTGGTCTCGAACCCGCGATCCAAAATACGTCACGCTCTCGAGGTACAGAGCAACCAACCGCGCCACGACAGCAGTTGATATAAATCTATGTTCGTTTCTAATACTTAAAGTCCCAGAGACCGTATAAGATCGCGGCAAAAGCAAACTGCCCCCACCTGGTCTCGAGCCCGCGATCCAAAATACGTCACGCTCTCGAGGTACAGAGCAACCAACCGCGCCACGACAGCAGTTGATATAAATCTTTGTTCGTTTCTAATACTTAAAGTTCCCAGAGACCGTATTAGATCGCGGCAAAAGCAAACTGCCCCCACCTGGTCTCGAGCCCGCGATCCAAAATACGTCACGCTCTCGAGGTACAGAGCAACCAACCGCGCCACGACAGCAGTTGATATAAATCTATGTTCGTTTCTAATACTTAAAGTTCCCAGAGACCGTATGAGATCGCGGCAAAAGCAAACTGCCCCCACCTGGTCTCGAGCCCGCGATCCAAAATACGTCACGCTCTCGAGGTACAGAGCAACCAACCGCGCCACGACAGCAGTTGATATAAATCTATGTTCGTTTCTAATACTTAAAGTTCCCAGAGACCGTATGAGATCGCGGCAAAAGCAAACTGCCCCCACCTGGTCTCGAGCCCGCGATCCAAAATACGTCACGCTCTCGAGGTACAGAGCAACCAACCGCGCCACGACAGCAGTTGATATAAATCTTTGTTCGTTTCTAATACTTAAAGTTCCCAGAGACCGTATAAAATCGCGGCAAAAGCAAACTGCCCCCACCTGGTCTCGAGCCCGCGATCCAAAATACGTCACGCTCTCGAGGTACAGAGCAACCAACCGCGCCACGACAGCAGTTGATATAAATCTATGTTCGTTTCTAATACTTAAAGTTCCCAGAGACCGTATGAGATCGCGGCAAAAGCAAACTGCTCCCACCTGGTCTCGAGCCCGCGATCCAAAATACGTCACGCTCTCGAGGTACAGAGCAACCAACCGCGCCACGACAGCAGTTGATATAAATCTATGTTCGTTTATAATACTTAAAGTTCCCAGAGACCGTATGAGATCGCGGCAAAAGCAAACTGCCCCCACCTGGTCTCGAGCCCGCGATCCAAAATACGTCACGCTCTCGAGGTACAGAGCAACCAACCGCGCCACGACAGCAGTTGATATAAATCTATGTTCGTTTCTAATACTTAAAGTTCCAGGGGCCGTATTAGATCGCGGCAAAAGCAAACTGCCCCCACCTGGTCTCGAGCCCGCGATCCAAAATACGTCACGCTCTCGAGGTACAGAGCAACCAACCGCGCCACGACAGCAGTTGATATAAATCTTTGTTCGTTTCTAATACTTAAAGTTCCCAGAGACCGTATTAGATCGCGGCAAAAGCAAACTGCCCCCACCTGGTCTCGAGCCCGCGATCCAAAATACGTCACGCTCTCGAGGTACAGAGCAACCAACCGCGCCACGACAGCAGTTGATATAAATCTATGTTCGTTTCTAATACTTAAAGTTCCCAGAGACCGTATGAGATCGCGGCAAAAGCAAACTGCCCCCACCTGGTCTCGAGCCCGCGATCCAAAATACGTCACGCTCTCGAGGTACAGAGCAACCAACCGCGCCACGACAGCAGTTGATATAAATCTATGTTCGTTTCTAATACTTAAAGTTCCCAGAGACCGTATGAGATCGCGGCAAAAGCAAACTGCCCCCACCTGGTCTCGAGCCCGCGATCCAAAATACGTCACGCTCTCGAGGTACAGAGCAACCAACCGCGCCACGACAGCAGTTGATATAAATCTTTGTTCGTTTCTAATACTTAAAGTTCCCAGAGACCGTATAAAATCGCGGCAAAAGCAAACTGCCCCCACCTGGTCTCGAGCCCGCGATCCAAAATACGTCACGCTCTCGAGGTACAGAGCAACCAACCGCGCCACGACAGCAGTTGATATAAATCTATGTTCGTTTCTAATACTTAAAGTTCCCGAGACCGTATAAGATCGCGGCAAAAGCAAACTGCCCCCACCTGGTCTCGAGCCCGCGATCCAAAATACGTCACGCTCTCGAGGTACAGAGCAACCAACCGCGCCACGACAGCAGTTGATATAAATCTATGTTCGTTTCTAATACTTAAAGTTCCAGAGACCGTACGAGATCGCGGAAAAAACAAACTGTCCCCACCTGGTCTCGAGCCCGCGATCCAAAATACGTCACGCTCTCGAGGTACAGAGCAACCAACCGCGCCACGACAGCAGTTGATATAAATCTATGTTCGTTTCTAATACTTAAAGTTCCAGAGACCGTATAAGATCGCGGCAAAAGCAAACTGCCCCCACCTGGTCTCGAGCCCGCGATCCAAAATACGTCACGCTCTCGAGGTACAAAGCAACCAACCGCGCCACGACAGCAGTTGATATAAATCTATGTTCGTTTCTAATACTTAAAGTTCCAGAGACCGTACGAGATCGCGGAAAAAACAAACTGTCCCCACCTGGTCTCGAGCCCGCGATCCAAAATACGTCACGCTCTCGAGGTACAGAGCAACCAACCGCGCCACGACAGCAGTTGATATAAATCTATGTTCGTTTCTAATACTTAAAGTTCCAGAGACCGTATGAGATCGCGGCAAAAGCAAACTGCCCCCACCTGGTCTCGAGCCCGCGATCCAAAATACGTCACGCTCTCGAGTTACAGAGCAACCAACCGCACCACGACAGCAGTTGATATAAATCTATGTTCGTTTCTAATACTTAAAGTTCCAGGGGCCGTATAAGATCGCGTCAAAAGCAAACTGCCCCACCTGGTCTCGAGCCCGCGATCCAAAATACGTCACGCTCTCGAGGTACAGAGCAACCAACCGCGCCACGACAGCAGTTGATATAAATCTATGTTCGTTTCTAATACTTAAAGTTCCAGGGGCCGTATAAGATCGCGTCAAAAGCAAACTGCCCCCACCTGGTCTCGAGCCCGCGATCCAAAATACGTCACGCTCTCGAGGTACAGAGCAACCAACCGCGCCACGACAGCAGTTGATATAAATCTATGTTCGTTTCTAATACTTAAAGTTCCAGAGACCGTATAAGATCGCGGAAAAAACAAACTGCCCCCACCTGGTCTCGAGCCCGCGATCCAAAATACGTCACGCTCTCGAGGTACAGAGCAACCAACCGCGCAACGACAGCAGTTGATATAAATCTATGTTCGTTTCTAATACTTAAAGTTCCCAGAGACCGTATGAGATCGCGGCAAAAGCAAACTGCCCCCACCTGGTCTCGAGCCCGCGATCCAAAATACGTCACGCTCTCGAGGTACAGAGCAACCAACCGCGCCACGACAGCAGTTGATATAAATCTATGTTCGTTTCTAATACTTAAAGTTCCCAGAGACAGTATGAGATCGCGGCAAAAGCAAACTGCCCCCACCTGGTCTCGAGCCCGCGATCCAAAATACGTCACGCTCTCGAGGTACAGAGCAACCAACCGCGCCACGACAGCAGTTGATATAAATCTATGTTCGTTTCTAATACTTAAAGTTTCAGGGGCCGTATAAGATCGCGGCAAAAGCAAACTGCCCCCACCTGGTCTCGAGCCCGCGATCCAAAATACGTCACGCTCTCGAGGTACAGAGCAACCAACCGCGCCACGACAGCAGTTGATATAAATCTATGTTCGTTTCTAATACTTAAAGTTCCCAGAGACAGTATGAGATCGCGGCAAAAGCAAACTGCCCCCACCTGGTCTCGAGCCCGCGATCCAAAATACGTCACGCTCTCGAGGTACAGAGCAACCAACCGCGCCACGACAGCAGTTGATATAAATCTATGTTCGTTTCTAATACTTAAAGTTCCAGAGACCGTATAAGATCGCGGCAAAAGCAAACTGCCCCCACCTGGTCTCGAACCCGCGATCCAAAATACGTCACGCTCTCGAGGTACAGAGCAACCAACCGCGCCACGACAGCAGTTGATATAAATCTATGTTCGTTTCTAATACTTAAAGTCCCAGAGACCGTATAAGATCGCGGCAAAAGCAAACTGCCCCCACCTGGTCTCGAGCCCGCGATCCAAAATACGTCACGCTCTCGAGGTACAGAGCAACCAACCGCGCCACGACAGCAGTTGATATAAATCTTTGTTCGTTTCTAATACTTAAAGTTCCAGAGACCGTACGAGATCGCGGCAAAAGCAAACTGCCCGTACCTGGTCTCGAGCCCGCGATCCAAAATACGTCACGCTCTCGAGGTACAGAGCAACCAACCGCGCCACGACAGCAGTTGATATAAATCTATGTTCGTTTCTAATACTTAAAGTTCCCAGAGACCGTATGAGATCGCGGCAAAGCAAACTGCCCCCACCTGGTCTCGAGCCCGCGATCCAAAATACGTCACGCTCTCGAGGTACAGAGCAACCAACCGCGCCACGACAGCAGTTGATATAAATCTATGTTCGTTTCTAATACTTAAAGTTCCCGAGACCGTATAAGAACGCGTCAAAAGCAAACTGCCCCCACCTGGTCTCGAGCCCGCGATCCAAAATACGTCACGCTCTCGAGGTACAGAGCAACCAACCGCGCCACGACAGCAGTTGATATAAATCTATGTTCGTTTCTAATACTTAAAGTTCCCAGAGACCGTATAAGATCGCGGCAAAAGCAAACTGCCCCCACCTGGTCTCGAGCCCGCGATCCAAAATACGTCACGCTCTCGAGGTACAGAGCAACCAACCGCGCCACGACAGCAGTTGATATAAATCTATGTTCGTTTCTAATACTTAAAGTTCCCAGAGACCGTATGAGATCGCGGCAAAAGCAAACTGCCCCCACCTGGTCTCGAGCCCGCGATCCAAAATACGTCACGCTCTCGAGGTACAGAGCAACCAACCGCGCCACGACAGCAGTTGATATAAATCTATGTTC
Organism: Apostichopus japonicus; assembly: GCF_037975245.1. Lineage (NCBI taxonomy): Eukaryota > Metazoa > Echinodermata > Holothuroidea > Aspidochirotida > Stichopodidae > Apostichopus > Apostichopus japonicus. The sequence continues at coordinate 32,414,578 of NC_092579.1, forward strand.
GTTTCTAATACTTAAAGTTCCCGAGACCGTATAAGAACGCGTCAAAAGCAAACTGCCCCCACCTGGTCTCGAGCCCGCGATCCAAAATACGTCACGCTCTCGAGGTACAGAGCAACCAACCGCGCCACGACAGCAGTTGATATAAATCTATGTTCGTTTCTAATACTTAAAGTTCCCAGAGACCGTATAAGATCGCGGCAAAAGCAAACTGCCCCCACCTGGTCTCGAGCCCGCGATCCAAAATACGTCACGCTCTCGAGGTACAGAGCAACCAACCGCGCCGAGACAGCAGTTGATATAAATCTATGTTCGTTTCTAATACTTAAAGTTCCAGAGACCGTACAAGATCGCGGCAAAAGCAAACTGCCCCCACCTGGTCTCGAGCCCGCGATCCAAAATACGTCACGCTCTCGAGGTACAGAGCAACCAACCGCGCCACGACAGCAGTTGATATAAATCTATGTTCGTTTCTAATACTTAAAGTTCCAGAGACCGTACAAGATCGCGGCAAAAGCAAACTGCCCCCACCTGGTCTCGAGCCCGCGATCCAAAATACGTCACGCTCTCGAGGTACAGAGCAACCAACCGCGCCACGACAGCAGTTGATATAAATCTATGTTCGTTTCTAATACTTAAAGTTCCCAGAGACCGTATGAGATCGCGGCAAAAGCAAACTGCACCCACCTGGTCTCGAGCCCGCGATCCAAAATACGTCACGCTCTCGAGGTACAGAGCAACCAACCGCGCCACGACAGCAGTTGATATAAATCTATGTTCGTTTCTAATACTTAAAGTTCCAGAGACCGTACAAGATCGCAGCAAAAGCAAACTGCCCCCACCTGGTCTCGAGCCCGCGATCCAAAATACGTCACGCTCTCGAGGTACAGAGCAACCAACCGCGCCACGACAGCAGTTGATATAAATCTATGTTCGTTTCTAATACTTAAAGTTCCAGAGACCGTATGAGATCGCGGCAAAAGCAAACTGCCCCCACCTGGTCTCGAGCCCGCGATCCAAAATACGTCACGCTCTCGAGGTACAGAGCAACCAACCGCGCCACGACAGCAGTTGATATAAATCTATGTTCGTTTCTAATACTTAAAGTTCCAGGGGCCGTATAAGATCGCGGCAAAAGCAAACTGCCCCACCTGGTCTCGAGCCCGCGATCCAAACTACGTCACGCTCTCGAGGTACAGAGCAACCAACCGCGCCACGACAGCAGTTGATATAAATCTATGTTCGTTTCTAATACTTAAAGTTCCCAGAGACCGTATTAGATCGCGGCAAAAGCAAACTGCCCCCACCTGGTCTCGAGCCCGCGATCCAAAATACGTCACGCTCTCGAGGTACAGAGCAACCAACCGCGCCACGACAGCAGTTGATATAAATCTATGTTCGTTTCTAATACTTAAAGTTCCCAGAGACCGTATGAGATCGCGGCAAAAGCAAACTGCCCCCACCTGGTCTCGAGCCCGCGATCCAAAATACGTCACGCTCTCGAGGTACAGAGCAACCAACCGCGCCACGACAGCAGTTGATATAAATCTATGTTCGTTTCTAATACTTAAAGTTCCCAGAGACCGTATAAGATCGCGGCAAAAGCAAACTGCCCCCACCTGGTCTCGAGCCCGCGATCCAAAATACGTCACGCTCTCGAGGTACAGAGCAACCAACCGCGCCACGACAGCAGTTGATATAAATCTATGTTCGTTTCTAATACTTAAAGTTCCCAGAGACCGTATGAGATCGCGGCAAAAGCAAACTGCCCCCACCTGGTCTCGAGCCCGCGATCCAAAATACGTCACGCTCTCGAGGTACAGAGCAACCAACCGCGCCACGACAGCAGTTGATATAAATCTATGTTCGTTTCTAATACTTAAAGTTCCCAGAGACCGTATTAGATCGCGGCAAAAGCTAACTGCCCCCACCTGGTCTCGAGCCCGCGATCCAAAATACGTCACGCTCTCGAGGTACAGAGCAACCAACCGCGCCACGACAGCAGTTGATATAAATCTATGTTCGTTTCTAATACTTAAAGTTCCAGAGACGTTATGAGATCGCGGAAAAAGTAAACTGCCCCCACCTGGTCTCGAGCCCGCGATCCAAAATACGTCACGCTCTCGAGGTACAGAGCAACCAACCGCGCCACGACAGCAGTTGATATAAATCTATGTTCGTTTCTAATACTTAAAGTTCCCAGAGACCGTATGAGATCGCGGCAAAAGCAAACTGCCCCCACCTGGTCTCGAGCCCGCGATCCAAAATACGTCACGCTCTCGAGGTACAGAGCAACCAACCGCGCCACGACAGCAGTTGATATAAATCTATGTTCGTTTCTAATACTTAAAGTTCCAGGGGCCGTATAAGATCGTTCCAAAAGCAAACTGCCCCACCTGGTCTCGAGCCCGCGATCCAAAATACGTCACGCTCTCGAGGTACAGAGCAACCAACCGCGCCACGACAGCAGTTGATATAAATCTATGTTCGTTTCTAATACTTAAAGTTCCCAGAGACCGTATGAGATCGCGGCAAAAGCAAACTGCCCCCACCTGGTCTCGAGCCCGCGATCCAAAATACGTCACGCTCTCGAGGTACAGAGCAACCAACCGCGCCACGACAGCAGTTGATATAAATCTATGTTCGTTTCTAATACTTAAAGTTCCCAGAGACCGTATGAGATCGCGGAAAAAGTAAACTGCCCCCACCTGGTCTCGAGCCCGCGATCCAAAATACGTCACGCTCTCGAGGTACAGAGCAACCAACCGCGCCACGACAGCAGTTGATATAAATCTATGTTCGTTTCTAATACTTAAAGTTCCCAGAGACCGTATGAGATCGCGGCAAAAGCAAACTGCCCCCACCTGGTCTCGAGCCCGCGATCCAAAATACGTCACGCTCTCGAGGTACAGAGCAACCAACCGCGCCACGACAGCAGTTAATATAAATCTATGTTCGTTTCTAATACTTAAAGTTCCAGAGAACGTATGAGATCGCGGAAAAAACAAACTGCCCCCACCTGGTCTCGAGCCCGCGATCCAAAATACGTCACGCTCTCGAGGTACAGAGCAACCAACCGCGCCACGACAGCAGTTGATATAAATCTATGTTCGTTTCTAATACTTAAAGTTCCAGAGACCGTATGAGATCGCGGCAAAAGCAAACTGCCCCCACCTGGTCTCGAGCCCGCGATCCAAAATACGTCACGCTCTCGAGGTACAGAGCAACCAACCGCGCCACGACAGCAGTTGATATAAATCTATGTTCGTTTCTAATACTTAAAGTTCCAGGGGCCGTATAAGATCGCGGCAAAAGCAAACTGCCCCACCTGGTCTCGAGCCCGCGATCCAAAATACGTCACGCTCTCGAGGTACAGAGCAACCAACCGCGCCACGACAGCAGTTGATATAAATCTATGTTCGTTTCTAATACTTAAAGTTCCAGAGACCGTATAAGATCGCGGCAAAAGCAAACTGCCCCCACCTGGTCTCGAGCCCGCGATCCAAAATACGTCACGCTCTCGAGGTACAGAGCAACCAACCGCGCCACGACAGCAGTTGATATAAATCTATGTTCGTTTCTAATACTTAAAGTTCCAGAGACCGTATGAGATCGCGGCAAAAGCAAACTGCCCCCACCTGGTCTCGAGCCCGCGATCCAAAATACGTCACGCTCTCGAGGTACAGAGCAACCAACCGCGCCACGACAGCAGTTGATATAAATCTATGTTCGTTTCTAATACTTAAAGTTCCCGAGACCGTATAAGATCGCGGCAAAAGCAAACTGCCCCCACCTGGTCTCGAGACCGCGATCCAAAATACGTCACGCTCTCGAGGTACAGAGCAACCAACCGCGCCACGACAGCAGTTGATATCAATCTATGTTCGTTTCTAATACTTAAAGTTCCCAGAGACCGTATGAGATCGCGGCAAAAGCAAACTGACCCCACCTGGTCTCGAGCCCGCGATCCAAAATACGTCACGCTCTCGAGGTACAGAGCAACCAACCGCGCCACGACAGCAGTTGATATAAATCTATGTTCGTTTCTAATACTTAAAGTTCCCAGAGACCGTATTAGATCGCGGCAAAAGCAAACTGCCCCCACCTGGTCTCGAGCCCGCGATCCAAAATACGTCACGCTCTCGAGGTACAGAGCAACCAACCGCGCCACGACAGCAGTTGATATAAATCTATGTTCGTTTCTAATACTTAAAGTTCCAGAGACGTTATGAGATCGCGGAAAAAGCAAACTGCCCCCACCTGGTCTCGAGCCCGCGATCCAAAATACGTCACGCTCTCGAGGTACAGAGCAACCAACCGCGCCACGACAGCAGTTGATATAAATCTATGTTCGTTTCTAATACTTAAAGTTCCAGAGAAGTTATGAGATCGCGGAAAAAGCAAACTGCCCCCACCTGGTCTCGAGCCCGCGATCCAAAATACGTCACGCTCTCGAGGTACAGAGCAACCAACCGCGCCACGACAGCAGTTGATATAAATCTATGTTCGTTTCTAATACTTAAAGTTCCCAGAGACCGTATGAGATCGCGGCAAAAGCAAACTGCCCCCACCTGATCTCGAGCCCGCGATCCAAAATACGTCACGCTCTCGAGGTACAGATCAACCAACCGCGCCACGACAGCAGTTGATATAAATCTATGTTCGTTTCTAATACTTAAAGTTCCAGAGAAGTTATGAGATCGCGGAAAAAGCAAACTGCCCCCACCTGGTCTCGAGCCCGCGATCCAAAATACGTCACGCTCTCGAGGTACAGAGCAACCAACCGCGCCACGACAGCAGTTGATATAAATCTATGTTCGTTTCTAATACTTAAAGTTCCCAGAGACCGTATGAGATCGCGGCAAAAGCAAACTGCCCCCACCTGGTCTCGAGCCCGCGATCCAAAATACGTCACGCTCTCGAGGTACAGAGCAACCAACCGCGCCACGACAGCAGTTGATATAAATCTATGTTCGTTTCTAATACTTAAAGTTCCAGAGACCGTTATGAGATCGCGGAAAAAGCAAACTGCCCCCACCTGGTCTCGAGCCCGCGATCCAAAATACGTCACGCTCTCGAGGTACAGAGCAACCAACCGCGCCACGACAGCAGTTGATATAAATCTATGTTCGTTTCTAATACTTAAAGTTCCAGAGACCGTATGAGATCGCGGCAAAAGCAAACTGCCCCCACCTGGTCTCGAGCCCGCGATCCAAAATACGTCACGCTCTCGAGGTACAGAGCAACCAACCGCGCCACGACAGCAGTTGATATAAATCTATGTTCGTTTCTAATACTTAAAGTTCCCAGAGACCGTATGAGATCGCGGCAAAAGCAAACTGCCCCCACCTGGTCTCGAGCCCGCGATCCAAAATACGTCACGCTCTCGAGGTACAGAGCAACCAACCGCGCCACGACAGCAGTTGATATAAATCTATGTTCGTTTCTAATACTTAAAGTTCCAGAGACCGTATAAGATCGCGGCAAAAGCAAACTGCCCCCACCTGGTCTCGAGCCCGCGATCCAAAATACATCACGCTCTCGAGGTACAGAGCAACCAACCGCGCCACGACAGCAGTTGATATAAATCTATGTTCGTTTCTAATACTTAAAGTTCCAGAGACCGTATGAGATCGCGGCAAAAGCAAACTGCCCCCACCTGGTCTCGAGCCCGCGATCCAAAATACGTCACGCTCTCGAGGTACAGAGCAACCAACCGCGCCACGACAGCAGTTGATATAAATCTATGTTCGTTTCTAATACTTAAAGTTCCCAGAGACCGTTATGAGATCGCGGCAAAAGCAAACTGCCCCCACCTGGTCTCGAGCCCGCGATCCAAAATACGTCACGCTCTCGAGGTACAGAGCAACCAACCGCGCCACGACAGCAGTTGATATAAATCTATGTTCGTTTCTAATACTTAAAGTTCCAGAGACCGTATGAGATCGCGGCAAAAGCAAACTGCCCCCACCTGGTCTCGAGCCCGCGATCCAAAATACGTCACGCTCTCGAGGTACAGAGCAACCAACCGCGCCACGACAGCAGTTGATATAAATCTATGTTCGTTTCTAATACTTAAAGTTCCCAGAGACCGTATGAGATCGCGGCAAAAGCAAACTGCCCCCACCTGGTCTCGAGCCCGCGATCCAAAATACGTCACGCTCTCGAGGTACAGAGCAACCAACCGCGCCACGACAGCAGTTGATATAAATCTATGTTCGTTTCTAATACTTAAAGTTCCAGAGACCGTATAAGATCGCGGCAAAAGCAAACTGCCCCCACCTGGTCTCGAGCCCGCGATCCAAAATACATCACGCTCTCGAGGTACAGAGCAACCAACCGCGCCACGACAGCAGTTGATATAAATCTATGTTCGTTTCTAATACTTAAAGTTCCAGAGACCGTATGAGATCGCGGCAAAAGCAAACTGCCCCCACCTGGTCTCGAGCCCGCGATCCAAAATACGTCACGCTCTCGAGGTACAGAGCAACCAACCGCGCCACGACAGCAGTTGATATAAATCTATGTTCGTTTCTAATACTTAAAGTTCCAGAGACCGTATGAGATCGCGGAAAAAGCAAACTGCCCCCACCTGGTCTCGAGCCCGCGATCCAAAATACGTCACGCTCTCGAGGTACAGAGCAACCAACCGCGCCACGACAGCAGTTGATATAAATCTATGTTCTTTTCTAATACTTAAAGTTCCAGAGACCGTATGAGATCGCGGCAAAAGCAAACTGCCCCCACCTGGTCTCGAGCCCGCGATCCAAAATACGTCACGCTCTCGAGGTACAGAGCAACCAACCGCGCCACGACAGCAGTTGATATAAAGCTATGTTCTTTTCTAATACTTAAAGTTCCAGAGACCGTATGAGATCGCGGCAAAAGCAAACTGCCCCCACCTGGTCTCGAGCCCGCGATCCAAAATACGTCACGCTCTCGAGGTACAGAGCAACCAACCGCGCCACGACAGCAGTTGATATAAATCTATGTTCGTTTCTAATACTTAAAGTTCCAGGGGCCGTATAAGATCGCGGCAAAAGCAAACTGCCCCACCTGGTCTCGAGCCCGCGATCCAAAATACGTCACGCTCTCGAGGTACAGAGCAACCAACCGCGCCACGACAGCAGTTGATATAAATCTATGTTCGTTTCTAATACTTAAAGTTCCAGGGGCCGTATAAGATCGCGGCAAAAGCAAAATGCCCCACCTGGTCTCGAGCCCGCGATCCAAAATACGTCACGCTCTCGAGGTACAGAGCAACCAACCGCGCCACGACAGCAGTTGATATAAATCTATGTTCGTTTCTAATACTTAAAGTTCCAGAGACCGTATAAGATCGCGGCAAAAGCAAACTGCCCCCACCTGGTCTCGAGCCCGCGATCCAAAATAAGTCACGCTCTCGAGGTACAGAGCAACCAACCGCGCCACGACAGCAGTTGATATAAATCTATGTTCGTTTCTAATACTTAAAGTTCCAGAGACCGTATGAGATCGCGGCAAAAGCAAACTGCCCCCACCTGGTCTCGAGCCCGCGATCCAAAATACATCACGCTCTCGAGGTACAGAGCAACCAACCGCGCCACGACAGCAGTTGATATAAATCTATGTTCGTTTCTAATACTTAAAGTTCCAGAGACCGTATGAGATCGCGGCAAAAGCAAACTGCCCCCACCTGGTCTCGAGCCCGCGATCCAAAATACGTCACGCTCTCGAGGTACAGAGCAACCAACCGCGCCACGACAGCAGTTGATATAAATCTATGTTCGTTTCTAATACTTAAAGTTCCAGAGACCGTATGAGATCGCGGAAAAAGCAAACTGCCCCCACCTGGTCTCGAGCCCGCGATCCAAAATACGTCACGCTCTCGAGGTACAGAGCAACCAACCGCGCCACGACAGCAGTTGATATAAATCTATGTTCGTTTCTAATACTTAAAGTTCCCAGAGACCGTATGAGATCGCGGCAAAAGCAAACTGCCCCCACCTGGTCTCGAGCCCGCGATCCAAAATACGTCACGCTCTCGAGGTACAGAGCAACCAACCGCGCCACGACAGCAGTTGATATAAATCTATGTTCTTTTCTAATACTTAAAGTTCCAGAGACCGTATGAGATCGCGGCAAAAGCAAACTGCCCCCACCTGGTCTCGAGCCCGCGATCCAAAATACGTCACGCTCTCGAGGTACAGAGCAACCAACCGCGCCACGACAGCAGTTGATATAAATCTATGTTCGTTTCTAATACTTAAAGTTCCAGGGGCCGTATAAGATCGCGGCAAAAGCAAACTGCCCCACCTGGTCTCGAGCCCGCGATCCAAAATACGTCACGCTCTCGAGGTACAGAGCAACCAACCGCGCCACGACAGCAGTTGATATAAATCTATGTTCGTTTCTAATACTTAAAGTTCCAGGGGCCGTATAAGATCGCGGCAAAAGCAAACTGCCCCACCTGGTCTCGAGCCCGCGATCCAAAATACGTCACGCTCTCGAGGTACAGAGCAACCAACCGCGCCACGACAGCAGTTGATATAAATCTATGTTCGTTTCTAATACTTAAAGTTCCAGAGACCGTATAAGATCGCGGCAAAAGCAAACTGCCCCCACCTGGTCTCGAGCCCGCGATCCAAAATACGTCACGCTCTCGAGGTACAGAGCAACCAACCGCGCCACGACAGCAGTTGATATAAATCTATGTTCGTTTCTAATACTTAAAGTTCCCGAGACCGTATAAGATCGCGGCAAAAGCATACTGCCCCCACCTGGTCTCGAGCCCGCGATCCAAAATACGTCACGCTCTCGAGGTACAGAGCAACCAACCGCGCCACGACAGCAGTTGATATAAATCTATGTTCGTTTCTAATACTTAAAGTTCCCAGAGACCGTATGAGATCGCGGCAAAAGCAAACTGCCCCCACCTGGTCTCGAGCCCGCGATCCAAAATACGTCACGCTCTCGAGGTACAGAGCAACCAACCGCGCCACGACAGCAGTTGATATAAATCTATGTTCGTTTCTAATACTTAAAGTTCCCAGAGACCGTATTAGATCGCGGCAAAAGCAAACTGCCCCCACCTGGTCTCGAGCCCGCGATCCAAAATACGTCACGCTCTCGAGGTACAGAGCAACCAACCGCGCCACGACAGCAGTTGATATAAATCTATGTTCGTGTCTAATACTTAAAGGTCCCAGAGACCGTATGAGATCGCGGCAAAAGCAAACTGCCCCCACCTGGTCTCGAGCCCGCGATCCAAAATACGTCACGCTCTCGAGGTACAGAGCAACCAACCGCGCCGAGACAGCAGTTGATATAAATCTATGTTCGTTTCTAATACTTAAAGTTCCAGAGACCGTACAAGATCGCGGCAAAAGCAAACTGACCCCACCTGGTCTCGAGCCCGCGATCCAAAATACGTCACGCTCTCGAGGTACAGAGCAACCAACCGCGCCACGACAGCAGTTGATATAAATCTATGTTCGTTTCTAATACTTAAAGTTCCAGGGGCCGTATAAGATCGCGGCAAAAGCAAACTGCCCCACCTGGTCTCGAGCCCGCGATCCAAAATACGTCACGCTCTCGAGGTACAGAGCAACCAACCGCGCCACGACAGCAGTTGATATAAATCTATGTTCGTTTCTAATACTTAAAGTTCCAGGGGCCGTATAAGATCGCGGCAAAAGCAAACTGCCCCACCTGGTCTCGAGCCCGCGATCCAAAATACGTCACGCTCTCGAGGTACAGAGCAACCAACCGCGCCACGACAGCAGTTGATATAAATCTATGTTCGTTTCTAATACTTAAAGTTCCAGAGACCGTATAAGATCGCGGCAAAAGCAAACTGCCCCCACCTGGTCTCGAGCCCGCGATCCAAAATACGTCACGCTCTCGAGGTACAGAGCAACCAACCGCGCCACGACAGCAGTTGATATAAATCTATGTTCGTTTCTAATACTTAAAGTTCCCGAGACCGTATAAGATCGCGGCAAAAGCATACTGCCCCCACCTGGTCTCGAGCCCGCGATCCAAAATACGTCACGCTCTCGAGGTACAGAGCAACCAACCGCGCCACGACAGCAGTTGATATAAATCTATGTTCGTTTCTAATACTTAAAGTTCCCAGAGACCGTATGAGATCGCGGCAAAAGCAAACTGCCCCCACCTGGTCTCGAGCCCGCGATCCAAAATACGTCACGCTCTCGAGGTACAGAGCAACCAACCGCGCCACGACAGCAGTTGATATAAATCTATGTTCGTTTCTAATACTTAAAGTTCCCAGAGACCGTATTAGATCGCGGCAAAAGCAAACTGCCCCCACCTGGTCTCGAGCCCGCGATCCAAAATACGTCACGCTCTCGAGGTACAGAGCAACCAACCGCGCCACGACAGCAGTTGATATAAATCTATGTTCGTTTCTAATACTTAAAGGTCCCAGAGACCGTATTAGATCGCGGCAAAAGCAAACTGCCCCCACCTGGTCTCGAGCCCGCGATCCAAAATACGTCACGCTCTCGAGGTACAGAGCAACCAACCGCGCCGAGACAGCAGTTGATATAAATCTATGTTCGTTTCTAATACTTAAAGTTCCAGAGACCGTACAAGATCGCGGCAAAAGCAAACTGACCCCACCTGGTCTCGAGCCCGCGATCCAAAATACGTCACGCTCTCGAGGTACAGAGCAACCAACCGCGCCACGACAGCAGTTGATATAAATCTATGTTCGTTTCTAATACTTAAAGTTCCAGAGACCGTACAAGATCGCGGCAAAAGCAAACTGCCCCCACCTGGCCTCGAGCCCGCGATCCAAAATACGTCACGCTCTCGAGGTACAGAGCAACCAACCGCGCCACGACAGCAGTTGATATAAATCTATGTTCGTTTCTAATACTTAAAGTTCCAGAGACCGTACGAGATCGCGGCAAAAGCAAACTGCCCCCACCTGGTCTCGAGCCCGCGATCCAAAATACGTCACGCTCACGAGGTACAGAGCAACCAACCGCGCCACGACAGCAGTTGATATAAATCTATGTTCGTTTCTAATACTTAAAGTTCCAGAGACCGTACGAGATCGCGGCAAAAGCAAACTGCCCCCACCTGGCCTCGAGCCCGCGATCCAAAATACGTCACGCTCTCGAGGTACAGAGCAACCAACCGCGCCACGACAGCAGTATATATAAATCTATGTTCGTTTCTAATACTTAAAGTTCCCAGAGACCGTATAAGATCGCGGCAAAAGCAAACTGCCCCCACCTGGTCTCGAGCCCGCGATCCAAAATACGTCACGCTCTCGAGGTACAGAGCAACCAACCGCGCCACGACAGCAGTTGATATAAATCTATGTTCGTTTCTAATACTTAAAGTTTCCAGAGACCGTATTAGATCGCGGCAAAAGCAAACTGCCCCCACCTGGTCTCGAGCCCGCGATCCAAAATACGTCACGCTCTCGAGGTACAGAGCAACCAACCGCGCCACGACAGCAGTTGATATAAATCTATGTTCGTTTCTAATACTTAAAGTTCCCAGAGACCGTATTAGATCGCGGCAAAAGCAAACTGCCCCCACCTGGTCTCGAGCCCGCGATCCAAAATACGTCACGCTCTCGAGGTACAGAGCAACCAACCGCGCCGAGACAGCAGTTGATATAAATCTATGTTCGTTTCTAATACTTAAAGTTCCAGAGACCGTACAAGATCGCGGCAAAAGCAAACTGCCCCCACCTGGTCTCGAGCCCGCGATCCAAAATACGTCACGCTCTCGAGGTACAGAGCAACCAACCGCGCCGAGACAGCAGTTGATATAAATCTATGTTCGTTTCTAATACTTAAAGTTCCAGAGACCGTACAAGATCGCGGCAAAAGCAAACTGCCCCCACCTGGCCTCGAGCCCGCGATCCAAAATACGTCACGCTCTCGAGGTACAGAGCAACCAACCGCGCCACGACAGCAGTTGATATAAATCTATGTTCGTTTCTAATACTTAAAGTTCCAGAGACCGTACAAGATCGCGGCAAAAGCAAACTGCCCCCACCTGGCCTCGAGCCCGCGATCCAAAATACGTCACGCTCTCGAGGTACAGAGCAACCAACCGCGCCACGACAGCAGTTGATATAAATCTATGTTCGTTTCTAATACTTAAAGTTCCAGAGACCGTATGAGATCGCGGCAAAAGCAAACTGCCCCCACCTGGTCTCGAGCCCGCGATCCAAAATACGTCACGCTCTCGAGGTACAGAGCAACCAACCGCGCCACGACAGCAGTTGATATAAATCTATGTTCGTTTCTAATACTTAAAGTTCCAGAGACCGTACGAGATCGCGGCAAAAGAAAACTGCCCCCACCTGGCCTCGAGCCCGCGATCCAAAATACGTCACGCTCTCGAGGTACAGAGCAACCAACCGCGCCACGACAGCAGTTGATATAAATCTATGTTCGTTTCTAATACTTAAAGTTCCCAGAGACCGTATAAGATCGCGGCAAAAGCAAAGTGCCCCCACCTGGTCTCGAGCCCGCGATCCAAAATACGTCACGCTCTCGAGGTACAGAGCAACCAACCGCGCCACGACAGCAGTTGATATAAATCTATGTTCGTTTCTAATACTTAAAGTTCCAGAGACCGTACAAGATCGCAGCAAAAGCAAAGTGCCCCCACCTGGTCTCGAGCCCGCGATCCAAAATACGTCACGCTCTCGAGGTACAGAGCAACCAACCGCGCCACGACAGCAGTTGATATAAATCTATGTTCGTTTCTAATACTTAAAGTTCCAGAGACCGTACAAGATCGCAGCAAAAGCAAACTGCCCCCACCTGGTCTCGAGCCCGCGATCCAAAATACGTCACGCTCTCGAGGTACAGAGCAACCAACCGCGCCACGACAGCAGTTGATATAAATCTATGTTCGTTTCTAATACTTAAAGTTCCAGAGACCGTATGAGATCGCGGCAAAAGCAAACTGCCCCCACCTGGTCTCGAGCCCGCGATCCAAAATACGTCACGCTCTCGAGGTACAGAGCAACCAACAGCGCCACGACAGCAGTTGATATAAATCTATGTTCGTTTCTAATACTTAAAGTTCCCGAGACCGTATAAGATCGCGGCAAAAGCAAACTGCCCCCACCTGGTCTCGAGCCCGCGATCCAAAATACGTCACGCTCTCGAGGTACAGAGCAACCAACCGCGCCACGACAGCAGTTGATATAAATCTATGTTCGTTTCTAATACTTAAAGTTCCCAGAGACCGTATAAGATCGCGGCAAAAGCAAACTGCCCCCACCTGGTCTCGAGCCCGCGATCCAAAATACGTCACGCTCTCGAGGTACAGAGCAACCAACCGCGTCACGACAGCAGTTGATATAAATCTATGTTCGTTTCTAATACTTAAAGTTCCCAGAGACCGTATAAGATCGCGGCAAAAACAAACTGCCCCCACCTGGTCTCGAGCCCGCGATCCAAAATACGTCACGCTCTCGAGGTACAGAGCAACCAACCGCGCCACGACAGCAGTTGATATAAATCTATGTTCGTTTCTAATACTTAAAGTTCCCAAAGACCGTATGAGATCGCGGCAAAAGCAAACTGCCCCCACCTGGTCTCGAGTCCGCGATCCAAAATACGTCACGCTCTCGAGGTACAGAGCAACCAACCGCGCCACGACAGCAGTTGATATAAATCTATGTTCGTTTCTAATACTTAAAGTTCCCAGAGACCGTATGAGATCGCGGCAAAAGCAAACTGCCCCCACCTGGTCTCGAGCCCGCGATCCAAAATACGTCACGCTCTCGAGGTACAGAGCAACCAACCGCGCCACGACAGCAGTTGATATAAATCTATGTTCGTTTCTAATACTTAAAGTTCCAGAGACCGTATAAGATCGCGGCAAAAGCAAACTGCCCCCACCTGGTCTCGAGCCCGCGATCCAAAATACGTCACGCTCTCGAGGTACAGAGCAACCAACAGCGCCACGACAGCAGTTGATATAAATCTATGTTCGTTTCTAATACTTAATGTTCCCAGAGACCGTATAAAATCGCGGCAAAAGCAAACTGCCCCCACCTGGTCTCGAGCCCGCGATCCAAAATACGTCACGCTCTCGAGGTACAGAGCAACCAACCGCGCCACGACAGCAGTTGATATAAATCTATGTTCGTTTCTAATACTTAAAGTTCCCAGAGACCGTATAAAATCGCGGCAAAAGCAAACTGCCCCCACCTGGTCTCGAGCCCGCGATCCAAAATACGTCACGCTCTCGAGGTACAGAGCAACCAACCGCGCCACGACAGCAGTTGATATAAATCTATGTTCGTTTCTAATACTTAAAGTTCCAGAGACCGTATAAGATCGCGGCAAAAGCAAACTGCCCCCACCTGGTCTCGAGCCCGCGATCCAAAATACGTCACGCTCTCGAGGTACAGAGCAACCAACCGCGCCACGACAGCAGTTGATATAAATCTATGTTCGTTTCTAATACTTAAAGTTCCAGGGGCCGTATAAGATCGCGGCAAAAGCAAACTGCCCCACATGGTCTCGAGCCCGCGATCCAAAATACGTCACGCTCTCGAGGTACAGAGCAACCAACCGCGCCACGACAGCAGTTGATATAAATCTATGTTCGTTTCTAATACTTAAAGTTCCAAGGGCCGTATAAGATCGCGGCAAAAGCAAACTGCCCCCACCTGGTCTCGAGCCCGCGGTAGGGTTAGGGTTAGGGTTAGGGTTAGGGTTAGGGTTAGGGTTAGGGTTAGGGTTAGGGTTAGGGTTAGGGTTAGGGTTAGGGTTAGGGTTAGGGTTAGGGTTAGGGTTAGGGTTAGGGTTAGGGTTAGGGTTAGGGTTAGGGTTAGGGTTAGGGTTAGGGTTAGGGTTAGGGTTAGGGTTAGGGTTAGGGTTAGGGTTAGGGTTAGGGTTAGGGTTAGGGTTAGGGTTAGGGTTAGGGTTAGGGTTAGGGTTAGGGTTAGGGTTAGGGTTAGGGTTAGGGTTAGGGTTAGGGTTAGGGTTAGGGTTAGGGTTAGGGTTAGGGTTAGGGTTAGGGTTAGGGTTAGGGTTAGGGTTAGGGTTAGGGTTAGGGTTAGGGTTAGGGTTAGGGTTAGGGTTAGGGTTAGGGTTAGGGTTAGGGTTAGGGTTAGGGTTAGGGTTAGGGTTAGGGTTAGGGTTAGGGTTAGGGTTAGGGTTAGGGTTAGGGTTAGGGTTAGGGTTAGGGTTAGGGTTAGGGTTAGGGTTAGGGTTAGGGTTAGGGTTAGGGTTAGGGTTAGGGTTAGGGTTAGGGTTAGGGTTAGGGTTAGGGTTAGGGTTAGGGTTAGGGTTAGGGTTAGGGTTAGGGTTAGGGTTAGGGTTAGGGTTAGGGTTAGGGTTAGGGTTAGGGTTAGGGTTAGGGTTAGGGTTAGGGTTAGGGTTAGGGTTAGGGTTAGGGTTAGGGTTAGGGTTAGGGTTAGGGTTAGGGTTAGGGTTAGGGTTAGGGTTAGGGTTAGGGTTAGGGTTAGGGTTAGGGTTAGGGTTAGGGTTAGGGTTAGGGTTAGGGTTAGGGTTAGGGTTAGGGTTAGGGTTAGGGTTAGGGTTAGGGTTAGGGTTAGGGTTAGGGTTAGGGTTAGGGTTAGGGTTAGGGTTAGGGTTAGGGTTAGGGTTAGGGTTAGGGTTAGGGTTAGGGTTAGGGTTAGGGTTAGGGTTAGGGTTAGGGTTAGGGTTAGGGTTAGGGTTAGGGTTAGGGTTAGGGTTAGGGTTAGGGTTAGGGTTAGGGTTAGGGTTAGGGTTAGGGTTAGGGTTAGGGTTAGGGTTAGGGTTAGGGTTAGGGTTAGGGTTAGGGTTAGGGTTAGGGTTAGGGTTAGGGTTAGGGTTAGGGTTAGGGTTAGGGTTAGGGTTAGGGTTAGGGTTAGGGTTAGGGTTAGGGTTAGGGTTAGGGTTAGGGTTAGGGTTAGGGTTAGGGTTAGGGTTAGGGTTAGGGTTAGGGTTAGGGTTAGGGTTAGGGTTAGGGTTAGGGTTAGGGTTAGGGTTAGGGTTAGGGTTAGGGTTAGGGTTAGGGTTAGGGTTAGGGTTAGGGTTAGGGTTAGGGTTAGGGTTAGGGTTAGGGTTAGGGTTAGGGTTAGGGTTAGGGTTAGGGTTAGGGTTAGGGTTAGGGTTAGGGTTAGGGTTAGGGTTAGGGTTAGGGTTAGGGTTAGGGTTAGGGTTAGGGTTAGGGTTAGGGTTAGGGTTAGGGTTAGGGTTAGGGTTAGGGTTAGGGTTAGGGTTAGGGTTAGGGTTAGGGTTAGGGTTAGGGTTAGGGTTAGGGTTAGGGTTAGGGTTAGGGTTAGGGTTAGGGTTAGGGTTAGGGTTAGGGTTAGGGTTAGGGTTAGGGTTAGGGTTAGGGTTAGGGTTAGGGTTAGGGTTAGGGTTAGGGTTAGGGTTAGGGTTAGGGTTAGGGTTAGGGTTAGGGTTAGGGTTAGGGTTAGGGTTAGGGTTAGGGTTAGGGTTAGGGTTAGGGTTAGGGTTAGGGTTAGGGTTAGGGTTAGGGTTAGGGTTAGGGTTAGGGTTAGGGTTAGGGTTAGGGTTAGGGTTAGGGTTAGGGTTAGGGTTAGGGTTAGGGTTAGGGTTAGGGTTAGGGTTAGGGTTAGGGTTAGGGTTAGGGTTAGGGTTAGGGTTAGGGTTAGGGTTAGGGTTAGGGTTAGGGTTAGGGTTAGGGTTAGGGTTAGGGTTAGGGTTAGGGTTAGGGTTAGGGTTAGGGTTAGGGTTAGGGTTAGGGTTAGGGTTAGGGTTAGGGTTAGGGTTAGGGTTAGGGTTAGGGTTAGGGTTAGGGTTAGGGTTAGGGTTAGGGTTAGGGTTAGGGTTAGGGTTAGGGTTAGGGTTAGGGTTAGGGTTAGGGTTAGGGTTAGGGTTAGGGTTAGGGTTAGGGTTAGGGTTAGGGTTAGGGTTAGGGTTAGGGTTAGGGTTAGGGTTAGGGTTAGGGTTAGGGTTAGGGTTAGGGTTAGGGTTAGGGTTAGGGTTAGGGTTAGGGTTAGGGTTAGGGTTAGGGTTAGGGTTAGGGTTAGGGTTAGGGTTAGGGTTAGGGTTAGGGTTAGGGTTAGGGTTAGGGTTAGGGTTAGGGTTAGGGTTAGGGTTAGGGTTAGGGTTAGGGTTAGGGTTAGGGTTAGGGTTAGGGTTAGGGTTAGGGTTAGGGTTAGGGTTAGGGTTAGGGTTAGGGTTAGGGTTAGGGTTAGGGTTAGGGTTAGGGTTAGGGTTAGGGTTAGGGTTAGGGTTAGGGTTAGGGTTAGGGTTAGGGTTAGGGTTAGGGTTAGGGTTAGGGTTAGGGTTAGGGTTAGGGTTAGGGTTAGGGTTAGGGTTAGGGTTAGGGTTAGGGTTAGGGTTAGGGTTAGGGTTAGGGTTAGGGTTAGGGTTAGGGTTAGGGTTAGGGTTAGGGTTAGGGTTAGGGTTAGGGTTAGGGTTAGGGTTAGGGTTAGGGTTAGGGTTAGGGTTAGGGTTAGGGTTAGGGTTAGGGTTAGGGTTAGGGTTAGGGTTAGGGTTAGGGTTAGGGTTAGGGTTAGGGTTAGGGTTAGGGTTAGGGTTAGGGTTAGGGTTAGGGTTAGGGTTAGGGTTAGGGTTAGGGTTAGGGTTAGGGTTAGGGTTAGGGTTAGGGTTAGGGTTAGGGTTAGGGTTAGGGTTAGGGTTAGGGTTAGGGTTAGGGTTAGGGTTAGGGTTAGGGTTAGGGTTAGGGTTAGGGTTAGGGTTAGGGTTAGGGTTAGGGTTAGGGTTAGGGTTAGGGTTAGGGTTAGGGTTAGGGTTAGGGTTAGGGTTAGGGTTAGGGTTAGGGTTAGGGTTAGGGTTAGGGTTAGGGTTAGGGTTAGGGTTAGGGTTAGGGTTAGGGTTAGGGTTAGGGTTAGGGTTAGGGTTAGGGTTAGGGTTAGGGTTAGGGTTAGGGTTAGGGTTAGGGTTAGGGTTAGGGTTAGGGTTAGGGTTAGGGTTAGGGTTAGGGTTAGGGTTAGGGTTAGGGTTAGGGTTAGGGTTAGGGTTAGGGTTAGGGTTAGGGTTAGGGTTAGGGTTAGGGTTAGGGTTAGGGTTAGGGTTAGGGTTAGGGTTAGGGTTAGGGTTAGGGTTAGGGTTAGGGTTAGGGTTAGGGTTAGGGTTAGGGTTAGGGTTAGGGTTAGGGTTAGGGTTAGGGTTAGGGTTAGGGTTAGGGTTAGGGTTAGGGTTAGGGTTAGGGTTAGGGTTAGGGTTAGGGTTAGGGTTAGGGTTAGGGTTAGGGTTAGGGTTAGGGTTAGGGTTAGGGTTAGGGTTAGGGTTAGGGTTAGGGTTAGGGTTAGGGTTAGGGTTAGGGTTAGGGTTAGGGTTAGGGTTAGGGTTAGGGTTAGGGTTAGGGTTAGGGTTAGGGTTAGGGTTAGGGTTAGGGTTAGGGTTAGGGTTAGGGTTAGGGTTAGGGTTAGGGTTAGGGTTAGGGTTAGGGTTAGGGTTAGGGTTAGGGTTAGGGTTAGGGTTAGGGTTAGGGTTAGGGTTAGGGTTAGGGTTAGGGTTAGGGTTAGGGTTAGGGTTAGGGTTAGGGTTAGGGTTAGGGTTAGGGTTAGGGTTAGGGTTAGGGTTAGGGTTAGGGTTAGGGTTAGGGTTAGGGTTAGGGTTAGGGTTAGGGTTAGGGTTAGGGTTAGGGTTAGGGTTAGGGTTAGGGTTAGGGTTAGGGTTAGGGTTAGGGTTAGGGTTAGGGTTAGGGTTAGGGTTAGGGTTAGGGTTAGGGTTAGGGTTAGGGTTAGGGTTAGGGTTAGGGTTAGGGTTAGGGTTAGGGTTAGGGTTAGGGTTAGGGTTAGGGTTAGGGTTAGGGTTAGGGTTAGGGTTAGGGTT